>NC_133661.1:25946197-26093814 GCF_037893015.1 Macrotis lagotis | reverse complement strand
TACTAAGAAAAATCTTTATATCTGGTTCTAACAATTGATGCAGAGGATAAGGGGAGCATTTATTCTGATATTCAGTGACAAGGACTAATGTGAATATTGCAGGGTTGCAAGGAAAAAATGGAAATTTGTAATTAAGAATAATAAGTGAGGAAAACTGAGAACCTATAGACTACACAGAAGCCAGGCATAACTCTATCATGAATATATTCTTTTAGGAAAAAAAGAACAGTAGATAAAAGCATGGTAAAAACTGAGTAACATTGCAAAAATGAAAGCACATGCCAATAGACACTTTTCCAACAAAACTTATTCAGATGTGAAAATTTAACAATAATAATAATCCTTCTAAGAGATAACAGAAGAAGTAAAGTTGCTGAATGACCTTCTTGTTATTACTACATTACTATCATAAGGTAATATAACCAGATTTCATTGGATTATGAGCCCCTTGCATCAGGATATTTTTTCCCTTTTCTTTGTATCACTAGGCTTTTAAGCAATTGCCCTATAATAGCTTAATAAATGCTTTTTGACTTGAATCATAGTTGAAGATGACATACTTATCAGTGGTGGCCCTTCTTGTCATGAAGGAGATAAAACTATGGAGTCCAAATTAAGGAATAATGATCCAGGAAAGATAGATATTCTTATAAATCTTCCAGCTAGTCTTATCTATTATCTAGTGTTAGTTTTATCAAGCACCCCTCACTTAAATCCAGTTCATGTGTTTTTCATGGCATCATCTCCTCAGACATCATCATCTTCTTTGAGCATGAAGAGCAAACATCATCATCATCATGATCATATGTCTATTATATAAGGTAAGTTTTTTCAAATCACAGAATATGAAATTTTCTAAAAGAGACCCATAATCATTCAAAAGCTGCCCTAAACATTCAGATGGGGGGGAAAGTGAACGATCAATGATTATTGTCCAGCTTACAACAATCAAGTAGAGTCCAACTTATAGAAAGTAGGAGACATGATGCCAAGCAAGCAAGCTCAGAGTTAAGAAGATAGAAATTCAAGATGTATTTATACATACTAGCTATATAACTATGGATAAGTAATTTATATATAACATTAAAATACCACAGGCAAGTTTCCTAGTCCTATACCTCAAAGGATTAGCATTGTTAGAAAATTTTCTTCATGGAGGGTTTCCGATACCAATGAATTCACAGATGTGATACAAATATGATTGTGAATGTATGTGAGTGAATATCCTCTCTCCAAAGTGAGTTTGTGAGTCATGTAAAACTATAGGTTCCCAGTAATTTTAAAAAATAAATTGTTTGGAGGGCATTGTAATGAGACATACATTCTCATTACAATTAGACTGTAGCCAATTTCAAATATGGCAAAATTTGGCAATATATGATTGAAAAAGAACATGAGTTACTCATGTGAGGAAAAGAAAAGACAGCTTGCTAAGAGATTGTCCAAAGCCCCTGCCTATTATGTGGAGTTCCTCTAGAAAAGTTATCTGAAACCATGAATGGGAGTCACGTAGGATGGGCAGGCATTGATGGGTTGTGATTTGTGTCAAATCATTTGCATTCACAAAACTCAGATTACATATTATTTTCAGTATATGCAAAATGTTACTTCAAATTCTAGGACTATGAGGACCAAAAGACACTATACTGAAGCATATAACATACACACAGTTAAATAAATATGAGATGAAAAATACAGAATCAGAGACAGAAATAGAGAAAGACAGAAAGGCAAAGGGGAGGGAGGCAGGAAGTAAAGGAGAGAGAGAGAGAGAGAGAGAGAGAGAGAGAGAGAGAGAGAGAGAGAGAGAGAGAGAGAGAGAGAGAGAAAGCGAGACAGAGACCCAATTTAACACAAAATCAATGCTTATAGAACCTTTAGGCTATGGTCAAACTCCAGATCTGTGCTAACAAAATAAGAGGAACTATAAATAAGAATTAGCAACAATAATTATAATAAGGAAGACAGTAGGGTTGATAATAATTTTACAGTGACTACTTTGCAAACTTAGATTTTAGATTTCAGGGGAAGTCCTTTAAATGCAAAATTACCCATAGAATATTATTGTACCAATAATCAAGCATGATAACACCATAAGTCAAAATTTCTGCTTGCCCTTCAGGAATTTTGCATTCGAGTCATGATTTTATCAGCCATCAGTGTCTACTTCTAAATTATTTTCTCTAATCATTTCATTTGAGGCATAGGTGGCTTAATTTAATAAATGGAGGACAGAAAATATCTATTCATTAAACTTCCAAGTGATCCTTCAAATGAAAACAATTTTCCAAAATTCATAAGCTGAACTCTAAGCAATTGTTGCTCCTGGGCAATTCACATTATATCCTACAGTGTGTGATTCACAAGGGAAAAGACCATATCTTTAATTGAACTTTTCCCAGCTACTCACCTTGAATATGGTAGGAACTAAATATATCTTTCCTGAATGAATGGATGAATGGATGATGAGAGACTCAGTCATAATGCCATCTTTAAAGGAGAAAATTGTACACAGCTTCATAGCTAATATATTAAAAGCATCATTCTGTAGAAAAGGCAAAAGTTAATGTATGCAAAATTGAGAAGTGTTGTATTGTAAATGGTGCTGCAATTAAAGTCAGAAAAAAAAAGTTTACACCCATCTAAGTGTCTTGGCAAATGTGTTATCTTGGAAAAATCTCTGAAAGTCTCTGAGCCTCAGTGACCTCATCTATAGAATGAGGAAAATCACTATTTTTTTTTCAGTCATTTCCATTGTGTCTCACACTTTTTGACATTTTTTAGGATTTTTTTTTGCAAGGCAATGGGGTTAAGTGACTTGCCCAAGGCCACACAGCTAGATAATTATTAAGTGTCTGAGGTGGGATTTGAACTCAGGTACTCCTGACTCCAGGGCTGGTGCTCTATCCATTGAACCACCTAGCTGCCCGCCTTTTTGAGTCTTTTAAGGGAATTTCTTGGCAAAATCACTGGAGTAGTTTGCCATTTCTTTCTCCAGCTCATTTTATATATGAAGAAATTGAGGCACACCAGGTTAAATGACATGCACAGGGTAACATAGCTAGTAAATTTCTGAGATCAAATTTAATCTCAATTCTCCCTGATTCCACACTAGGGCTTTATCCACTGCTCAACACTGTTGTTAAGAATAAATGTGAAAATGAATACAAAGTTCCTCAAGGATATCATTATATAAATGCCAGTTATTCTTTCTTTGGCTGTTTTCTCTAAGGTTCAGGTTCTCACTGAGATCAGTTGAATCAACTACTGAAAAATCTAGATGAGAAATATTAAAATTCAGAATTTTTTTTTTTAGGTTTTTGCAAGGCAAACGGGATTAAGTGGCTTGCCCAAGGCCACATAGCTAGGTCATTATTAAGTGTCTGAGACCAGATTTGAACCCAGGTACTCCTGACTGCAGGGCCGGTGCTTTATCCACTACACCACCTAGCTGCCCCAAATTCAGAAATTTAAAAAACCATTCAAATCCTTGAATTTTTCTGAGAATATAGAAGGTCTCTAAGGTAGAATAATGTGATTTTTTTTGTGTGTTTTCTCTGGTCAACATTCTGATCCTGCTTTATTTTTAATATTTTTAATCTGCAATTTTTTGGTAATGCTATTCATTTAATAATATTGAAAAGGAGAAAAATTACTCTGAAAAAGTGAAATTACAAAAATATGAACTGTTATTCTTGGGGTCACTATGATTATTGCACAAAGGTGCAATAGGTTTAGGAGGCAGGGCAAAATTTACTGAATATATCCTCTCTTTGGAGATTTAATCAACCACCATTACAATATTTTTCTTACTTTTTAGTCCCTGGACAATATGATAGAACTTAGGCTCATGCAGTCCTGCCTCAGACAAAACTATTAATATAATCATAATAATGAGGCCCTAAGTAGGGTAATAGTCAATGATTTAGTTCACTGCCCAAATTTAATTTTTTCTTTGTTTCTAACTTAACCCTGGCATATTTATTTGAGATTAGGTTAAGATACAGAAAGTATCTCCTGTAAAAGAAGTGAGCAGATTTCATTACAATGTCTGTTTCTGTGCAAGAAGCATAGGGAAGAATTTTGTTGGAATCTTTATGGAAAGATTAGACTCCCTGTTTTAAAATTCTTTTTAAAAGTTTCTTTAGCACATGAAGAGATAAATAGATCAGCTATCTTCAGTTTAATCACTCTGATACATGATGCCTATAACCCACTCATACTTTCTCTGATGCTGTTCTACCAACCTTTTTTTTCTTATTTCTGTCTACTTTAGCTTTTGTTCTACTAATGCTTTCCATCCTGTTTAAACTCGTTAGTGGGGCTGAAATTTCATCTTCCAAACCCTTTTTGGTCCCTCAAATGATATGTTTGTCTTTGTTTGAAATTCCCAGATCTGAAACAAATACCCTTTCTGATTAATAGACTGTGATAGTCCAAAGGAAATAGAAAAAAAAAAGTCCTTTATGCATGTATGTATGCAGGTATATATGTGTATATATATATATATATATATATGTGTGTGTGTATCTATGGGTTATATCTATGTATATACATGCATGCATATACACATGTATCTATGAATAAAATTATCAAGTAACAGCAATATCTATATTGATATCTATATTTTCATCTGTGTCTATGACCATATCTATATCTATCATCCATTCATCCATCTTTCTTTCCTTCTTTCTTTTTTCCTTTCCTTCTTTCACTTTCCTTTTTTCCTTTTCCTCTCTCTTCCTTTCTCTCTTCTATTCTCTTTCTCTTTTTCTCTCTCTCTTTTTCTTACTTTTTAATTTTTTTTTTATTTATTGAAGGCAACTTGCCCCAAAGTCTTGCCCAAATTCTTAAGTGTCTGAGCACAGATTTGAACACAGGTTCTCTGGACTCCAGGCATAATGCTCTATCCACTGTGCCACCTAGCTGTCCTCTCTTTTTCTTTTTTTTTCCCTCCCTCCCTTCCTTCCTTCCTTCCTTCCTTCCTTCCTTCCTTCCTTCCTTCCTTCCTCCCTCCCTCCCTCTCTCTCTCTCTCTCTCTCCCTTCCTTCCTTTCTTTTTATTAAATAATCAACAAAACATTTATTAAGAGCAAAACATTATGACAGTCATCAGGGATACAAGTAAAAAAATAATAGTCCAGTCCTAGTTTCCAAGGAGCTCACACTCTGGTGGTAAAGATATCATTTATGGGAGATTTTTGCTTCAAGTCAGGTAGAAAGGTTGCCCATGGCCTTTAGGTTACAGTAGCAAAATAAATTATAAAGTCTCTAATCTGATGTCATTTCCATTGATAAAATCCTATCAGTTTCTGCTATTGAACTATTTGATGGTGCCAAAGATTTTGGCAGTGGCAGGAACTCTCTACTGTGGGTTTTCAAAAAATGCAACTGTAGCACATACAGGAGCAGGGTTTTGGTTTTTTTTTTTTAAACTACTGTTTATCGGGCTCTTATTTTAGGGGTGATATTACTTAAGATGTTGATTGAAAACATTGGGCAATTGTGTGTGTATATATATATATATATATATATATATATATATATATATATGTATATATATTCTTGTTTATATGCATGTGTTCAGAACCCCATATGTGCATTTGTATGAGTGTATATATACATCTATATGTATATATATATATATATACATTTATTTCACTTCCACTTTTTCACTTATTTCTCACCTCTCCTCTAATATATCTTCTCTTACTCTTCTGCTCCCCATATTCCTCTCCTTTCCATCTTCCTTCCCCCTCCTTCTCCTGACTATTCTTTCTTCTTCTCTTATCTTTCTTTCCTTTTTTACATCGAAAAAACAAAACAAAACAAAACTGGATCAATGACCAGATACAAGAAATACGAGTTAATGGAACAGCTATGAACCAGGAGCACTGTCCCTGACCCCAATTCATTTGCTATTTTGATGAGACTTGGCAAAATGCACAGATGTTATGTTAATAGTATTTGTGGATGGCTCAGAAAGGGGAGAAAGAGCTATTCCTATAAATAATAGAATAAGGATTACATATGACTAATTTGGAAATGTTTTGCATGATAACACAGTTTTAGCCCATATCAAAAAAAAAATTTGCTTTCACAATGAAGGGGAACAGGAAGGGAAGAAAGGAGAGCATTTGAAACACAATATTATAAAAATGAATGTTAAAACTTGTTTTTCTTAAAAAAAAGTCTTGCTTTTCACATGTAACTGAGGACAAAGAAAATACAATCATAGTAAAATAAGGATTACAAAGCTTCATAATTAGTTAGGATACGTGAAAGTTAATTGGAATAAATGTAAAAGACCAATTGGAAAGCTAAAGCAAAATCAAGTGTAAAAAATTACAAGATGAGAGAAACATGTTTAGATAAAAATTCATGTGAAAAAACAATCACAAAAAAACCACTGCTAGGATTTTAGTGTGGGGATAGACAATGTTTCTATATTGTGACTTGGTGGCCAGAAGGATAATGGCATTTGAGGTGATATAAATAGAAGCAAAGATAAGGGAGGGGGCAGTCTTGCCCTACAATGGAATCACAAAACTCCACTGAAACACAAATTCAAACATCAGGCTAATTCAGTCCTATTGTGAAAGAGAATTTTAAAATGCTGAAGCCCAGAGGCAAGACAGATGATGATACTCAAACTTGCTTTAAGGCACAAGTAACAAGTCAAAGCCAGGTCCTCTGACTCCACATTCACATAAGATTAAGACATGGTTTATATTGGGACCAAAGTTTAGAAACATTTTGGAAAAAACTGAAGCAAGCATGGTGGCAGATGACTAATATGATAAGACATCCCAAAACTTAAACCTATGAGTTGAGGAGAAGTGAATAATTAACTTGACAAAGAGAATAAAGACTTATCCAGGGAAGGACTATGGGATATGTGTTTCAACAGGGGAGCATGATTTAGAAGAAGGAAAACAAAAATTAGATTCAAGAAATAAGGCTTGGAATCTTGTTTTGAGCATTTAGTATTTGCATGACCATAGGAAAATCACTACCCTAGTCTCTGTCTTAGTTTCAATATGAGCAAAATTGAAATAATATTATTTGTAGCACTTATCTCACAAATACAGAGAGAGAAAAATGTTATGTTAGAGCTTTAAGGGAAAGTATTTAACTATCATCGAAAAGAGAAGAGAGAACCAGGAGTAAAGTACAAAGAGCCAGATTTTTCACTTAACATAAAGAAACTTCTTAACAACAAAAGTCAATCCAAAGTAGAAATGGACTATTTCAGGAAAGCTTCCTATAACTGGAGGGTATCCACCACAGAAGCTAATCAATTCCCAAGGATCTTAAACAAAAAGATTCCTGATCAAATCCAGAGGAAATTAAATGATCTGTGAGAATCTATATTTATATACCATCTCAATACCTTAGATTTGAATTATAAATTTTATCTTCTACCTCAATGGTGGCAAACGCAATTAGAAATGGGGGCCACTAAAGAATACAAGGATCCGGGCCACATTTTAACTTAGAAAATCATTTATTATTGTTGTTATTATTATCATTCCTGCTTTGCTGTGTTTTCATTTATTGTGCTAAAACATGTTCCAATTATATTTTAATCTCTTTTGTGCTACACTCTGAAGTGTTGTGGGCCACAATGAAACATCCTAGGTATTTGCCACATCTGTTCTCCCTTGTTTAACAAAAAGCCATATAGTTTGTATTGCAATTAGATGCATAATTGAGTCTTTCATTCAATTGATCCATAATCATTCATTAAAGATCAATAATAGTCAAAGATGAAACAGGCTATGACCTAAGCTTTGTAGAAAGAGACAAACTATATGTATATAAGAATGCATTTACACATATGCATATATGCATATATTTGTATATATACACATTTAAACATATATGATAATATGGAAATTAAAATTAATTGATTTATTAATTTTAAAAAGTAGGAAAATCTTATGCCATTTAGAGAATTGTGTGATCGGTAGAAGCATTATATAAAAGGCTTCTCAGTTTATTCATACTCCTTTGACAAACCATCACTCTCTTTTGTTGACTTCATCAGTCCCCATATTTTTAATTATCATTTCTGTATAAATGACCCTGCTATCTCTATCTCCAAACATGATTTCTCTAATCTTTCTTCTGAACTTTAGACTCTCATCACAATTCACTATTATACATTTGTTAACTTTATGTGCCTAGATATCTCAAACACATGTCCAAAATAGAAGTCATTATCAAACCCCTAAAGACACTTCTCTTTCAAACCTCCAGATTACTGTCAAGGATTCTCTCATTCTTCTGGTTGTACAGCTTCAAAAGCTCGGTGTCATCTTAGATTCATCATTCTTGGTAAGGTCAGATATAGAACCATTTTTCTTATTTATGATTTCTCTCTCTTCTTCCTATTCCCCCTTCTCTGATCTTAAGTAGTCGTCAATGCTATTCAAAAATCTCATGACCTCTAGTCTTGGATATTACAATGGATTTATATTTGGTCTCTGACTCAAATGGTTCCTTTGACTCCAATTGTTCTTTACAGCCATCAAAATGACTTACCTAAAGTACAGTTTACATCATATTCTATCACTGAACACACTCACTAAAACGACTCTTTATTCTTACTAATATCAAATAAATGTCATTGTTATCATCATTGTTGTTAATTTAAAACCATTCACAATCAGATGCTGAAAACCATTCAAGTTTTATCACTCATTATTCCTTTTCACACTCTCTATACTCCAATCAATGTTTTCCTTGCTGTTACTGAGGAAAGGATAAGAGGGAAAGGCTGGGAGTCTTCCATCTGTGTGAAAAATCTACCCCTGCCTATTGCCTCCTCATAACCATAATCTTCATTTGAAAAGTCTTTAGAATGCACTAGCACCTGATGAGAATACACAGCATGTTCCATGAGGAAGCTGCTAGAACCTGGGCCAAGCATCTTCTATCTATCTGCCTTACAGCTATCATTTTCATCTGTGCCAGGACAAGGCACCTTCAAGCTTCTGCTGCCAGCCCAATCTCTCAACTGGGATGTGGAGAATTCCTTGTGCAATGAAAAGCAGCCCTCCCTTGATTTCAGGCCTCTCATCTCCAGTGAAAGAATATGATCTAAACTGTACTTTAGGTAAATCATTTTGATGGCTCTGCATGGAACAATTGGAATTTAATGATGGAGGGTTGGCACCCTTCACTCAAAGATGAACAATCTTGCACCTAATCAAACCTTTCATATCCCAGTAATTCTAAACTCATAGAGATCATCATGCCTACTGACACCTCCTATCATTTCATTCCTTAGTCCCATTCCCTTATTTTTCCTACCCTAAAGTTTTATCCTAACTTGACGTAGGGGTCCAGCCTCCGGGGGGTTCTTGGAACCTGACAGGAGGGATAGAGTCGGCGAAATGAGTTGAGTCAACAAGTAGGCATAGGCAGGAGCAAGTTGACTGACTGTCAGATGCTTGGATTTATTTTTATAGTTTCAGAATCATGTATGTTTCAAGCAAGCAAGCAAGCTGAGAGCATTTCCTTGGTTACAAGAGTGGACGATTTTCATCATCAATCATATAGTTCATATGGTTACAAGTTTTAATCATGTGATTACAAGTTTAAGTAATAATCATATAGTTAATTTCTTATCCCTACTCGGACCATGATGACCTTAACCTGTCTGTTACTATATTTATTACTACATTGTATAATTGTTAATTCATTTAGAGGTATTAATTAAGTAATTCTTTTAATGGAAAGTTTTTTATATTTTTTGTGTAGGTAATGTTTTTTGATAACACTTCCTTAACAGTCTGTAGTGAGGGTCTTTATGCTTGTCCACTCATCCGTTAACTCTTATAATAACCAATTTTTCTTTCTGGCCTTGTTGGTAGAAACCACAGTTTCTGTGACGTTTTTATTCTTTCCCATGAAACTAAGGCTGCTGGAGTTCACATATTGGTCATCTGTACTATTTTCTCACCATCTTTTTCATATATTCCTGTGTGTGGTAAGGGGGGCAAAACTATTAATTTCCCTGGAATTCTATCTGACCCATCTTGTATCTGTTTTCCCTGTGTATATTCTGGCATCTCCTTGGAATTCTCAGTGCTGGTTTTCCAGAGATTTCATAATGTTGAAGTCTTTTGTATGCCTCAGGGAGAGGCAGTCCTGTTAAATTTAGACAGAGTTTACAATCTGTTTTATTCAAGGCATTTTTCTGAACTCCTTCCTTTATAGTCATTCCGGTATTAGGGTGAGTATTGTAATCAATAATAAACCTATAAATATTGGTATGCATGAACTCCCTATATATATATATTGAAGAAGGAAATGTTGTTCCATCAGGCAGTGTGACTGCCTTGTCTTCTTGCTGTGACTGTGTCAAACAGCTTAGAGACCCTGGCTCCCAACAACTTGACTTCCACTGTGCCCATTGTCAAGCCAGGAAAATTAAAGTATTCCTTGCTACCCCTTGCCAATTCTAGATCCTTTGGTGAACCAATTATTCTCTATATGTCTTCCTCTCTTGAATCCCTGGCCCTCTTATCACATCAATAATTACAGCCAGTCATCTCAGCTTTTGATCACTCCCAGCATTCACCATCTCTGTTCCTATACATGTACAACTATACAAAGATGGAAAAAAATTGAACAACCACTTTTTTTTTTGCTTTGTTTCTAAGTCATGTCTAAATTTGAACTCAGGTCTTGCTGGCTCCAGAGCAAGTACTGTATCCACTGTGTCACCTAACTGCCCCACTTCTACTTATTTTTACAAAGGGGGAATGAAGGCAACCAGGGTTAAGTGGCTTGCCCAGGATGACAGAGCTACTAAGTGCCTGAGACCAGATTTGAACTTATGAAGATGAGTTTCCTGATTTCAGGCCAAGTGCTTTCCTCACTGTACCACTTGACAGATGGAACAAATTTATGTTGCATAATCACAAATGAATGCTCAATGGTGCAAGGCAATCCTACAATACCTCCCTTATTAACTCTCCTCCACAGTCATTCTTCAAAACCTCTTCCTTCCTTCTCAAACTCTCTCCCCCAACTCACCTGAGAATGTTGCTTCATAGTTGGGCCCTTTACCTACTGAAGCAATCTCATTTGAGACTATCTCCTCTAATAGATTTCCCTCTTCATTATCATTATTCTTTCTTATATTGTTAATCTCTTCCTGCTTATTGACTAATTTCTTTCTGCCAAAAAAGCCTACCCATCTCCCTTATTCTGAAAAATCCCTCATTTGAGCCTTCCATCTTGGTAAGGATTGTTCCATATCTTCTCTGTCCCACTTCCCCCCTTTTTTAAAAAACTGTTCAAAAAAAGAGCATCTACAAAAGGTGCCTCCATTTTCCTCCTCTCATTTTATCCTTAATTCTTAGAATCTTACTTCGGACTTCATGATTCCACTGAAAATATTCTCTTTAAAGTAACTAATGATATATTCGCCAAATCCAGGGACATTTTCCAAAGCTCATTCTCCTTAACCTCTAAGTAAGCTATAATACTACTAATAACTTTCTGTGATACTCTCTTCTCTCTAGGTTTTCAGAATGTCAGTCTTTCTTACTTCTCATTCTACCTATCTAACAATTGCTTTGCCATCTCCTTTACTGGGTCATATTCCATATTGTGCTATTTAATCATAGGTATTACTAGAAATGGTTCTTTTCTTCTCCCTCTATACTGCTTCACTTTTTGATGTCATCACATTCCATTTGATGATTCTTACTTCTACTTATCCTGCCCCAAAATTTCTATTCAAGACAGAATTCATTATCCTTCCCCAAAATCCATCCCCACCCTACCTTCTCTATTACTATAGAGATCAACATCATTCTTTTCATACACCAGACTCACAACCTAGAGGTCATCTTGTATTCCTCACTATCTCTCACCCCTTTTCTCCATGTCCAAGCTGTTTATGGGCCGTCAATTTTACCTTTACTGTATCTCTTGTGTACACCCCCTTCTCACCTCTGACGCTTTAACAATCTAGTACAAGCCATCACCATCTCCTGTCTGGATTATTGGTGGATCTGCTTGCCTCGGGTCTCTTTCTAAACCTATTTATCCTCCACTGAGTCTCTAGATTGATTTTCCTTAAGTGCTTGTCAGATCCATTTCCCTTCCTCCTCCCAAACCATTTTTACTACCCAATAAACTTCAGTGACTTCTTATTGATTCCAGGATCAAATATAACATGTTTTTTTGGAAGTTAAAAGCCCTTTACAACCTAAACTCCTTCTACCTCTTCCGTCTTCTTACACCTTACTCCCCACCAAGTGTTCTTCTATCTGGTGACACTGGCCTTCCATCAGTTAAACAAATAAGATATTCCATCTTTTCTATCCACTGTGGATATTTTCTCTGACTGTGCCCCATCCTTGAAATGGTATTTCCCCATTCATCTAGCTACTGACTTCCTTGGCTTCTTCCAGTTTCAACTAAAATTTACTTTATATAGGAATTCTTTCCCAAGTCCTCTGATTCCCAGGGTTTTCCTTCTGCATATTTTCTCCTCCATTAGATTTTAAACTCCTAGAGGGTGGTGATTAACTTTTGCCTTTTTAAAATTTATTTTAATTTTTTTTTATACCTCCAACTATCAGCACAGGTCTTGAGACATAGCAGGCACTCAATTGATTGAGTCAATTGATTGACTCTTGTTCCCTCACAACTATCTATTAGCATGTTCTTTATCTTTTCTCAGACTCATGCCTTCAATATGCTTCCTATTTGTCTCAAACTATTAGAACACATAGTATTCTGTAAGGCTCATCACAGAATCTCCTTCCATGTGAAGCTATTCCCCATACCCCAACTTTGAATGTCTGTCCTCTAAAAATGTCTTATATGTTTTTCATAACAATTTTACCTATATATGTTTGTACTGTTAACTCTGTCTAGACTGTAAGTGTCTTGGGGACAGGGACTATTTTTTCACGATTGCTTCTCTAGTGCCTAGCTCATTGTGGGGACTAAATAAAGTTTGGTGATTCCTTGGTGCATGGATAAAAGGGAGCCCTTACACTGTATCCAAGAGGTAGAGGCCAATGGGAGGAAATGTCTCCCAAGTTTTAGGATGGAGGAATAGCACAACATGGTCAAATGTGCTTTAGGAAAGAAACTCCATGAAAGATAGATAAGAGAACCAAGTAACTGGAGGGACAATGAGGAGACAAATTCAAATGCAAATTTGCAAATTATAAAGACTTTTGCAACAGCCCAGGCAATAGATAATAAAGTCCTGAATTAAGAAGGTGACTGTAAATAATTATAAGGGGATGTATTAAGTACATTATATATTTATTCCACACAAGGACCCTGTGAGTTAGCTAATATCATTAATATCATTTCATAGTTGAGCAGAGACAGAGGTCACATGAATTTAGTAAGGCTAAATTTGAACTCAGGTCTTTCTGACAAGAACCCTAATACTCTAGTCATGTAGCTTCTTAAAATCTTGAAAGATCATTCAGATGTAGACAAGACATGAAAATAAGTTATAGCTTTCCTAAAGCTAAGATAAAATACTGTCATAGGGAAGACTTGCTATTCAGTGTTTCCTTTTCCTCTTCGCCAGCATGTAAATTTAGGAAAATAAAATAAAAATGATGTAATATAAATGATGAGTAGTTCCAACAATGACAAAATCTCATGCTTTGTGGAGCTAGAACAATAATGACAAAATCTAGCTGCACAAAGCATGAGATTTTGTCACTGTTGGAACTATTCATCATTTATATTACAATTTCCTAAATTCACATGCTGGTGAAGAATAGTAGTAGATTTCCATAAGAACTCAGTTATTTGATTTTACAGTGAAGCTCAAATGACAGACCTATTTGAATCACTGAAAACTTGTGGAGTGGAAACCCTAACTCCAATTGGACCTTGGGAATCCAAGGTCTCCAGAATTTGAATGGAGAGCAAAGTATACACTCTACATGAATGCATGCAAAAAAAAAATCTTGTTTTTTTTTTCCAGGTTTTTAATTCTGGTTGGTTTCACTGAGAGAAGGTCAAGAAGGATTTGAGACAAGGGAAGAGATGAATAAAAAATAAAATAGAAATCATGAATTACTGATTGAAATCTGGAGACTTTGGGAATTCTCTTTTTTTAGGTTCAAGTTGGGAAGAAAGGAGAGAATTGAAGAAGTCAGAGATTAAAAAAAAAGAACCAATTAATACATGCAGGTGATGTACTAAGCACTGTGCTCAATGAAGTAGGACCTAAAGAAGAAAAAAGGCCCAAACTCAAAGAGATATATTTACGGCCGAGAACGACTTAAGGAGAAAGAGAAGGAGGAAAAGGAGAAATAATGATGATATTTATTTAGAAGTTTAAACTTCAAAAAACATTGTACATGTCATTATTTTAGATTTTTACAATGATTCTGTTGGAATGTTTATTTTGACGATTTTGTAAAAAGTCAATAAACATTTATTAAGCACTTACTATGTTCCAGATACTATGCTAAACACTGGGGTGGGGGGTACAAATAACATAAAGAAACATGGCTCCTTCCCTCAAAGAACTTACAATCTAATGAGAAGGGACAGCTAGGTGGTGCAGTGAATAGATTACTGGCCCTGGAGTCCAAAGGACCTGAGTTCAAATTTGGCCTCAGACAATGAATAATTACCTAGCTAGGTGACCTTGGTCAAGTCACTTAATCCCATTGATTTAAATAAATAAAATTAAGGGAAAAACAATCTAATGAGAGAAGGCAATAGATAAAAGGAAGCTGAAAAGGTGGGAGGAACAGAATCTAGAAGAATCTAGAATTGGGTTATAATGTTCCTGTATAGTTACTAATGGAAAATGAAGATTAATTACCTGGAAAGTGCTGATCAAATCAATTTTGAAGATGATGAAATTAAGGCCAAGAAAAAAATAGTTAATTCTCAAGGGTCACGTAACTAGTAAAAGCATGAAGCAGGATTTTCATCAAGTTCTTCATCCATTTTACCCAGACTCCACCCTCTATCCACTCTACCACCTAAATGCTAAAACAAAACTTGTTATGATAATTGACTGACTCATTGTGATTGATATAGACAAAGAAAGAAGAGAAGGCATTGAAGAGTCCAGTTATAAGTTTTGCAATAGGCATAAAGTTAGGAACATCAGAAATGTTGGGTTAAAAAAATCATAAGAGAGAATGTAGGGTCATATTTAATAAGATTAAATTAACTAGTGATAAACATAAAGTCTTATTGGGTTAAAAAAGTCAGTGTCTATGCATAGAATAAGAAAGTCATATTCAAGTGCACAGATCATCTCTGAAAGATTTGGGGATTTCTGTGAAATGAATTTTTACTCTATGTCAATGTGAAGTGAAAAAACAAAACAAAGGAAAACAAATTAATGCAGCCTTATTTAGATTGAATAATTAATAGAGACCTACTGCCAAAGGTTAGGGAGGCTATAGCTCTACTCTTCTCTGCCACAATCAGATTACATTTGGAAAATTGCAAGTAATATTATTTTAGATAATTTAAGGACAGTTAAGATCTTGAGGAGGGGAGAAAAAAATTAAGAAGGACCTTGCCTTTATATCAAAAACAGAACAGGGTAGAAGTGGAGGGTATGTGCACTGTTTTTAAGCATTTTTCAGGTTCCCATATATAGTAACCATTTTTTCTTTTAACAAATTATTAAAGACCTCTTTGTTTCCCTACATTTCCCAGTGTATCCCTTCCCCATTCATTCCTTTAGTAAAATTCCCTATAATAATTTTTTTAAAAATATGCTGTAGTAAAATTAACAAATATATCCCAAAAAGTCTGTCCTAAATCACATTTAGTTAGATGCCAGTGGTCTCACACTTCTGGAAAGGGAAGGGGGGATCTCTTCTCATATATGTTCTTTGGCGTCAACCTTCGTCATTTACAAAGATATTTGATAAAATAGAACCCATTGCCTTCTCAGGTAGTCATTTTGTTTTTGAATGCTTAAAAATTTTAGGAATTATTTCTTTTATACCAGATGTAACCTATCCTTCATGTATTTTTATAGACCTTTCTAGTTCTATCCTCTGGGCCAATAATATATATATATATATATATATGTACATACATACATACATACATAGCACTTTAATGTCTTCATTTGAAAATTGTCTGTTCATATCCTTTGATATCAATTGGGGAATGACTTGTGATATTATGAATTTGATGCAATTCTCTAAATATTTTTGAAGTGAAACCTTTATCAGAACTCCTGGTTGTGAAGATAGTTTCCCTGCTTTCTGCTTTTCTTCTAATTTTAGAAGCACTGATTTTATTAATGCAAAAAAGGCTTTTATTAAATATAGTCAATTAAATATAATCTGCAGTTCATAATGTGCTCTAATTCTTGGTGGATCAGAAATTTAACCCTTTCTCATAGATCAGATAGAAGATTTCTTTTGGTCTGTTAACTTATGTATGGTATCGCTCTTTATGTCTAAATCTTATACCCATTTTGACCTTATTTTGGTACAGGGCGTGAGATATGGATCTATGCCTTGTTTCTGCCATATCATTTTCCATTTTTTCCCCAAGAATTTTTGTTAAATACTGAGATCTTATCCCAGAGGCTGATGTCTTTGGGTTTGTCAAGTAGTAGATTTCTGTAGTCATTTACTGCAGTTTCTTTTGAACCTATCCTAATCCACTGATCCATTACTTTATATTTTAACCAGTACCAGGCAGTTTTGATGACTGCTGCTTTATAGTATATTTTTAGATCTGGTAGAGTTAGGCCATCTTCCTTTATATTTTTTTTCATCAGTTCCCTTGTTATTCTTGCCCCTTCTTGTTCCAGTTGAATTTTGTTACTATTTTATCCTAGCTCAGGAAAGGATTTATTTGGTAGATTGATTTGTATGGCACTGAATAAGCAATTTAATTTGGGTTGCATTATCATTTTTATAATATTAGCTCAACCTAACCATTAGCATTGTCCAATTATTTAGATCTGACTTTATTTAGGTGAGGAGAACATTATAATTGTGTTGATACGTTTTCTGGGTGTTTAGGGAGGTAGATTCTCAAATATTTAATCTTGTCTACAGTTATTATAAATGGAACTTCTCTTTCTATCTTTTGTTCTTGGGCTTCGATGTTCATATATAGAAATGCTGGTGATTTATGTGTGTTATTTTATATCCTACTACTCTGTTGAATTTGTAAACTGTTTCAAGGTGTTTTTTTAAGATGATTTTCTTGGGTCCTCTAGTATACCATCATATCATCTGCAAAGAGTGAAAGTTTTGCCTCCTCATTGCCACTTCTGATTCCTTCAATTTCTTTATCTTCTCTTATTGCCACTGCTAGAATTTCTAGTACTATAATTGAATAGTAATAGTGATAATGGGCATCTTTGTTTCACTCCTGAAATGCTATGAGTTTATTCCCATTAAATATTATATTTGTAGATGTTTTAGAAAGATAATATTTATTACTTTTAATGAAAACTCTGTTTATCCCTAAACTTTCTGGTATTTTTAATAGTATTGGATGATGTATTTTTTTTTACTTTTAGGTGTTTTTTTTTTGTTTTTTTGTTTTTTGCAATGCAATGGGTTTAAGTGGCTTGCCCAAGGTCACACAGCTCAGTAATTATTAAGTGTCTGAGGGTAGATTTGAACTCAGGTACTCCTGACTCCAAGGCCAGTGTTCTATCCACTGTGCCACCTAGCTGCCCCGATGATGTATTTTATTGAAGGCTTTTTCAGCATCTATTGAGAAAATCATAAGATTTCTGTTGGTTTTACTATTGATATGATTAATTATGTTGAGTGTTTTCCTAATGTTGAACCATCCCTACCTGCCTGGTATAAATCCAACCTGATCACGGTTTATTATCCTGGTAATAATTTGCTGTAGTATCATTGCTAAAATTTTATTTAATTTCAATATTCAATTGGGAGATTGGTCAAAAATTTTCTTTGAGTGTATTAGTTCTTCCTGGTTTAGGTATCAGCACCATGTTGGTGTCATACAAAGGAGTTTGGCAGAACTCCTTCCTCTCTGTTTTTTAAAAGAGTTTATTTGGATTAGGAATTAATTTTTCCTTAAATGTTTGGTAGAATTCACTTGTAAATTAATCTGTATCTGAACACTTTCATAGGGAGTTCTGAAATGGAGTTCTTTAAGAAATTTATTTCCTCTTCTGTTAATCTGGGCAATTTGTATTTTTTTTTTTAGGTTTTAGGAAGGTAAATGGGGTTAAGTGACTTTCCCAGGGCCACACAGCTAGGTAATTATTAAGTGTCTGAGGCTGGATTTGAACTCAGGTACTCTGGACTCCAGGGCTGGTGCTCTATCCACTGTGCCACCTAGCTGCCCTGGCAGTTTCTATTTTTGTAAATATTCATCCATTGAACTCAAGTTGTCCAATTTATTGGTATATAGTTCAACAAATTAGCTCTGAATTAGCTCTTTAATTTCTTCCTTATTGGTGGTTAGTTCACCCTTTTCATTTTTGATATTGATAGTTTGGTAATCTTCTTTCTTTTTTAAATCAGATTAACCAGAAGTTTCTCTATTTTATTGACTTTTTTAATAAATTCCACTCAGTTTTATTTATGAGATCAATGATTTTCTTGCTTTCCATTTTATTAATCTCTCCCTTGATTTTTGAGAATTTCTAATTTGATATTTCATTGATGTTGTTTAATTTGTTCTTTTTGCAGCTTTTATAGTTGCATATTCAATTCATTGATCTCCTCTTTCTCCATTTTATTCATATAGGCATTTAGAGATATAAAGTTTCCCCTCAAAATTGCCTTTGTTGCATCTCATCAATTTTGGTATGAAGTCTTATTATTATAATTTTCTTGGATATAATTATTGGATATAATATTTCTATTATTTGCTGTTTGATCTACCCATTATTTAAGATAAAGTTATTTAATTTTCAATTAGTTCTTGGTTTATCTTTCCCTGACCCTTCATTACATGTAATTTTAATGGCATCATGGTCTGAGAAGTGTGTGTTTATTATTTCTGCCTTTCTGCATTTGATTTTAAGGTTTTTGTGCCCAAGGACATACTGCAAAGAAAAAGGAATATTTTTTCTAGCTCCATTAAGTTTTCTCCAGAGGTCAATAATTTCTATGTTTTCTAAGATTTTATTCACCTTAACTTCCTTCTTGTTAATTTTGTTTTTAGATTTATCTAGTTCTGAGAGAGGGAGATTGAGGTCTCCCATTATTAAAGTTTTGCTGTCTATTTCTCTTTCTATTTCACTCAGCCTTTCTTCTAGAAATCTAGCTCCTATATCAGTAGGTGCATTCATGTTTAGTAATGCTATAACTTCATTACCAATGGTGCCTTTTAAGAAGATGTAGCTTCCTTCCTTATCCCTTTTAATGAAATTGCTTTTTGCTTTTACTTTGCATGAGATTAGGATCACTACCCTAGATTTCTTTTTTACTTCCACTGAAGCATAATGCATTTTGCTGCTACCTTTTACCTTTACCCTGTGTGTATCTCTTTGCTTCAAATATATTTCATGTAAGCAACATATCGTAGGATTTTTGTTTTTAATCCATTTTTCTATCCGCTTATGTCTTATGGTACAATTCATCCCATTCACATTTAAAGTTAAGATTACTAATTCTGTATTTCCCTCTATGCTATCTTTCTCCACTTATATTTATCTCTTTCCTTTTCTATTTTTCTTCCTCACCAAAATTTTGCTACCTTTCCCCTTTGACTTTTCTTTTAAGAATTTAACTTTCAGTTTATTTTCATTTAAACCTTCCCTTTCCTTTTTTCAGTCTCTTCTTCCCTTATCTTTCCCATTCCCAGTTCTCCCCCTTCCCTGTAGATTTTTACATTTTTAAACTCAAGTGGGAATTTATCTTATTCCCTCACTGGGCTAAATCTATTGAATAGAATTTATTCAACATTCACATTCTCCCTTCTTTCCCTCTAAATTTATAAATCTTTGTGCCACTTCCCTTGTGCTTTAATATTCTAAATTAGATATCATCCAACACAGTTTGATTATTTGATTGCTTGATAAGCTCCTATTGTTATCAAGATATCATCAGATTGCTTACTTGATTCCTTGATAAGCAGCATTCAAATTGTATCAAATTGTAATTATAGTCATTATTTACCTTACCCCCTTTTCAAGTATCTTTCAGGTACAGGCAATGCTCTTCATGAGTCAAAGTATCATCCAAAGTTATATCATTTCTTGCACTATTTGTGCTGCTCCCCACTGGTCAATTTTCTTTCACACTTTACCCCCTCTCTACCCAGGGTACTTAACACCTTGTTAAGTGAAGCAAGAGCTGCTGATCTAATTAACTGTAAGAATCTTGAAGATGTTTTAGTACTAGGAGGCTCTGGAGGTCTCACTGAGAATTTTAGGAATGGTTGTAACAGAGACACTGTCTCAGGTCCTCACTTTATATGATGCATTCATTAGATAAGGTGCTTAGCACCTTGTGATTAAAGTGAATCAAAGTATAATGAGACACTTAAGTTAAATTTAACACCCTAGCTTTTTTTACCCCATGGCTTTTTGTCTCAAAAATAGGGATGTGATCTTGGACCTCTTCAATTGAGACACAAGGGCCAGTTATACCCCTATCTTTGAGGTTCATTCTCTTCAATTATATTCTACCCTCTAATTTTCCTTAGGGAAGTAAAGTTCTAAAGAATTAGAATTTTTAATCTTCCCTTTTAGGGACCAACATTGTTTTTAAAACCATTTGGGTGTTTTTTTGACCCCTTTTTCATTTACCTTTTTGTTTTTTGTGAAAAATCTTCAGTCTTGTGTTTGGTCATTGAATTCTCTGTTCAGTTTTGGTCTTTGTGTCAGGAAATTGTGGAATTCCTGCATTTCATTGGACATCCATCTTTTTCCCTGATAGATATATCCTGAGTATATTCCAGTTTGTAATTCCAGGTCCTTAGCTCTCCAGAATATGCTATTCCAGTTCTCCCAACTCTTCAATGTTGAGGCTGATAGGTCCTGTGTTAGTCTAATTGTATTCCCTTTTATTTGAATTGTTTTCTTTTTGCTGCTTGCAATCTTCTCTCTTTCATTTAAGGATTCTGGAATTTGGCTCCTAACATCCTTTGTTGTTTTTATCCTGTGCTCTCTTTCTGGACGCGTTCTGTGGATTCTTTCGATTGTTATATAGTTATCTTGTTCTAGTAGATTGGGGCAGTTTTCCCCTATAACTTCCTGCATGATGTTTCCCAAGTTTTTTGTTGGTCCAGGCTTTCTAATATTCCAATGATTCACAGATTGTCTCTTCTGGATCTGTTTTCCAAATCATTTGCTTTCTCTAAAAGGAACTTTACATTTTCTTCAATTTTTTCCAGCCTTTTTATTTTGTTTGATGGAATCTTGTAGTCTTGTAGATGCATTGGTATCTAGCTGTTCAATTCTAATTTTTAGGATTTTATTTTCTTCAATAAGCTTCTGTGTTTCCTTCCAGGTGGTTAATTTTTTTTTAATGGAGATGATTTCTTTAGTTAACTTGTCACAATTTTCCTGCATGACTTTCATTGCTTTTTCCCATTTTCTTCTTCCTCTTTTCTTTTGTTTATAAATTCTTTTCTAAGTTCTTTGATGAGCTTTTGTATTTGAGTCTAATTTATAAACTGTTTAGACTGTTTTGATACTCTTCCTGTGAGTAATTTTTCACTGCTTTCTTCTTCAGACATGGCATTGCTGTCATCTTTATCTGTAAAGTAGCTTTCTATAGTGAGAGCTCTTTTACCTTTTTTCTTCATTGTTTTTTTGTTGTAGTTCTGCTCTGAAGCTAATATGGAGAATAGATCTAAGCTTTTATTTTGCTGGAGATGGGTTCTGATCCCTGGATCGTTGTTGGCCAAGATGTTGCCTATGTAGTCCAGGCCTTGCCTTTGCAGAGGTTTGTTTCCTCCTTTATGACCAGATTCTGACTTAACAGAAGTTGGTTGCAACCTAGTCCAGTCTTTTACCCTGGTGTTTTCAGGGTTCATACTTTGTTTGGGATTGGGATCTCAACTACAGGCTTGCTACCTAGCTACATGAACCTTTGTTATCATTAAGCTGTGGAGACCTGGATTGCACTATGGTTACAAGCCTTCTGTTGGCTTTCTCCACTCTCCCACCTCCTGGACTTTAATTCTCCTTTCCCCCCCAAAGAGACAGACCTTCCCTGAAGATCCTCCATGTTGTCTATGGTTGAAAACTTTGAATTTTCTCTTTTTCTTGGTGGAATCTGTAGCATGAATGTCACAGTAGAGGTTTCATTTATCTTTGGTAGGGAAAAACTCCGGGGGCATGTTAACTTCACGCCACCATCTGGGCTCCAACGTGGAATTCTGGTTACCTTTTCTGGATGAACTCCAGATTGTTCATGTTTTTTCTTAAAATACAGCCCTTACAATTTTTAGGGTGTAATGAAGATGGTGGAGCAAACCTAGGAGTCTTCTACATTCCTTAACAGAACCCACAAAAACAAGAGTTAAACAGGTTTTCAAATCCAGATATCATGGAGAAACTTCAGTTAATGTCTGTCTCATTGGGATAAAAGAGGAGTATAGGCCAGCATAGGCTGCTGATTAGGAAAGACAGTGGGAATATTTTTGCCACTGCACATCACAAGTCTGGTCTCATCAAGCCAGCCACATCGCAGACCAGTAGTGAGGGTCCCAACCCCAAATTCTAACCTTGGCAAAGATGGTGCAACAAGTGGGAGTAGGTTGAGCTACCCTAACACTGGGAACAAAGCAGAATCTACAGAAATATAAGCAACACCCTAAGAAGAAGTCAGACCATGGCCTCAGCACAAAAAGCTTGATATTAATATCTCCTGTGCTCTAGGAGCAAAGCACAACTATCAAGTTTCCCAAGAGGAAAGCAATAACAAAATGATTATATATATGAAGTCTCAAAGGGGTTTTGAATTGATCCCAAATCTAATTAGAAGAGCCCCAAAAGAAAAAGCAAGAAAATTGAGAAAAGAAATGGGAATCCTGTAGGAGAAATATGAAAAGTTGACTAAAGAAAACAATAAATGTAAAAGTAAAATTGGCTAAATGCAAAATGAAATGAATTCCTTTATAAGTAAAAAATGGTCAATTGAAAAAGGTATACAATTCATCAAAAAGTAAAATCACCCAAGTGGAAAAGAAAACACAAAAGCTCACTGAAGAAAATAAAATCTTAAAAATTAGAATTGGAAAAATCGATACTAATATCTCTTTAAGATACCAAGATTTCATCAAACAAAACCAACAAGCTAAAAAAAGAGAAAAAAATGTAAAGCATCTCTTAGGAAAAAATGACTGACCTGGAAAAGAAATTCAGAAGAGATAATTTATGAATTATTGACCTACCTAAAAGCCCTGATCAGAAATAGAGCCCAGAAAATATCTTGCAGGAAATTATCATGGAAAAGTCCCCTCATATACTAAGACAAAAGGATAAAAGAGTCCTTGAAAGAGTCCAAGGGGAGAGCTAGGTGGAACATTGGATGGATTACTGGACCTGGACTCAGGAGGACCTGATTTCAAATCTTCTCTCAAACATTTAATACTTACCTAACAGTATGACTTTGGGAAAGTCATTTAACCTCCCCATTGCCTTACAAAAAAAAAAAAGAGTCCATCAATCAGCCCCAAAAAGAAATCCCAAAAGAAAAATTCCAAGCAAATTTAAGAATTCTCAAGTAAAGGAGAATCAAGTAGGCAAAAAGAACAACTTAAATACCAGGGAGATACCATCAGGCTTATGCAGGACATATTAACTTCAATATTAAAGAATCAGAGGACTGGAATATAATATTTGAGAAGGCAAAGGACCTTGGATTACAAGGAAGAATAAACTCTGCAAAATTCAGCATTTTCTTTCAGAGTCAAAGGAGGATTTTCAAAAAAAAGAGGACTTTTAAAGTTACCTACCTAATAAAAAGACCAGAACTGAACAGAAAATTTGAAATTCATATACAACACTCAAGAAATGCATAAAAGGGTAAACAGAAAGTTTAAAAAATATTAGTCAATAAGGCTAAATTGTTTACATCCCTACACTTAAGATGGTACTGTTAACTCTTGAGACAGTAGAAAGGGGCATAGTTAGAAAAAGGGTGTAGGCAGAAATTGATTGTGATGTGATCAATCTTTTAACTCTTGAGCATTGTATTCCTTTTGGGGCATTTACTGATAAATCATCATTAGGATATATATATATATATATATATATATATATATATATGTATATATATACATATATATATATATATGTATATATATACATATATATATATATATATATATATATGAATGACTATCCAAGGACCCTTGAGAATAGACCCAGTGCAAACTATTTGAAATTTACCTGATTCATCCAGTTTCAAGGTATCCTATCTGTATTAACAACAATATATCATAGATGTTACATATTATGACCTCTATTTGTATGAATATATATGTATGTGAGTAACAAACACACACATCTGTATGTTTAAATAAAAAGACTAGCTCTCAAGGATTTGTTGGACTTAAAATCAGTAGACCTAAGGTAGCATTCCAATTTTTACTCTTTCTCTTGTGACCTTGGGTAAACTGCTTAACTTCTCTGATCTTTAGCTTCTTCATTAGCAAAGTGGGACACTTAGATGGAGTCTCCTCCTAGATATCTTTCAGCTGGGAGAAAATTACTTTATTTGGAATACTAAGTAATAGTTATAACCACTAGACTGGTACTAATAGGGTTATATCTTATAGTATTTTCACTCCTGCTCCAGTGATTGTCATTACTAAATAATCACCTGTTGGGTTAATCAGTTCCAATTTTTGTATTCCCTCCTTTCTCAAGGGGAGAGAACTTGGGACTTGACCCTGACAAAGTTTGAGAAAGTATACTATACACTCCACTCTCTATCATATATACTACTAATTGTCTGTCCAGCATCTAAGTATCTATTTTTTTTAAATGCTAATGTTTTCCTCACAAGTTTGTTGGGAAAAGAACATTTTTAAAAGAATAAAACACTAAAGTAATGTAAATTGTCATTATCATCATCATTAATTATTATTTTAGGTTTCCACCTTACTAATGAATCAAATTATAGATAAAATTTACTAAGTGGCAATGGAACAGAAGGAAGTGGGTGAGATTTATTGGTTAATGGTCATTTAAATTAGATTTTTAGCAGAACTGCTTACAGATTCAGATTTCTGATTCATTCCCTAGATAATTATACAAATAACAAACCAACAAAGGAATAACAGAATTTGCACATCATTGGATGAATATGTAAAGACCCTCTGGGTATTTGGCAAATCATTACCATGAATTGTGGCCTTTGAAAAACAACACATTTCAGTTTGTATGCATATAAATTGTCTGCAAACAGGATGTCCCCATAGAAAGCTTATGGTGAAGCAGAAAAATAGTCAAGGCTTAGAGGAAAAGTGACTTAACTTTGGTTGGATCTCTCACCTTTTGTAATCTTAAGTGAGGAATTTATTTTTTTTTGGTCTGGAAGATCTAAGTATGGCTTCCTCAGTCACTTAACATTTACCACCTGGGTGATCTTGGCCCAATTACTTTATCATGCCAATAGTTAGGTTTCTTTCCTATGAAATTAGTACTACTGTGCAGAAAAATTATAAGTATTATGTACCTATTGTGTATAAGAGGAACCATAGTATAGTAAATAGAGGACCATCACTGGAAGAAATGAAATAAAGTACTCCTCAATTCTAATTGTAAGGCAGGTTCTATGGATCCGACCACATGTCTGTAGAATAGATCAACATATGTAGTATGGGAGGTCATGACAATAAAGATACTCATCAGGAAATATGACCTGAGAAATTTTGAGGATCACCTCAGTTCAAGTCTGGTCCTGAATTTTGCAGATGCAGGTAAGTCAGACGTAGATGAAGGGAAAGGAACTGACTTTTAAAAAAATTCATATGATTTATTTATAAATAAACAACTAATCAATTAACTTATGAGAGTGAGTTACAGTCAGCCCAGAAATATCTAGAGCATCTTCCTAGTTGGGGTATCCAAGTACTCCAAAGGCTCAATTCCAATTAGATCACATTTCTAAACAATGGATCACTTTCCTTACACTATCCCTATGAGACAAGAAGTATAGCACAGTTGTATTACCTTCATTTCATAGATGAGCAACCCAGGTATCAGAGAAATCATGCCTTGCCCAAAATGTTGTAATAAGCAACTGAGAAGGTACTTCCACCCATATTTTCTGACACCAAGAGTTAATTCAGATATTATTTTATAAAAAAAGATAAGAACCAAAGTATTTGTAAAAGTGGAGAAAAAATTCATTTAGATTGCCTAGAGATTATCTGTTATTTCTTTCTAGAATAATTCTTCCCAATTCCTGGATAGAGCAGCTAGATGGCAAAGAGGATCCAATGCAGGTAGGAAAATTCCTTTTCCTGAGTTCAAATCTGACCTCAAACACTCACTACCTGTTTGATGCTGGGGAAACCACATAACCCTACTTACCTCAATTTCTTCAGTTCTAAAATGAGCTGGAGAAGGAAATGAAATTTCTTTGCCATGAAAACTCTAAATGGGATCATAAACTTGAAAATAATTTAACAACAATGTTTGAATATTGTGACTTTTTCCCTTGGGCAATGCTAGGAAAACATTGACCATTTTTCATTCTTTGTCCTTTTTTTTAGACACTTTGCTCAACATTGTCCTTCTTTAATAACCTTAATATCCTGAACATGGTTCAATAGAATTGAGAAGATCACAGGTTATTTGCCTTAATTACACTCCAGATTGACGTCTCCCTGAGGGAGTTTCAGTAGGTATTGGTATCCTACCAACAATCAATTTATATGTGACTTCTTAGGAAAGAACAACTCTAACTGGTAAATCTCATCCATGTTAGATTGACTTTAATTGTTACACTCTGTTAAAAGATACTCCCCACTAGACAAATTGTCTCTGGTGAAGGGGGATTGGAATGAGTCTTGAAGAATTGGATATGACTGGGAGCTTGAATTGGCTGAGCATAACATAATCACTCAGATTTGCTTTTAGGATATATTCTGTGTTCTGGCTCCTAAACAGTACAAAAGTTGACAGGGAATCAACAAGATCCCAGGGGAGATGCAGATATGCCACATGAACCTCAAACTGGCATCCCTCTCTAAACATGCACTAATGTAATGTCATGTATTGTCACTGTAAAAGGCATCTAGGTGGCCCCAAGGATAGAGTTCAGGGGCTAGAGTCATAAAGACCTGAGTTCTGATTTTGACAGTGTGACCCTGGGCAGGTTCCTTCACCCTCTTTGCCCCAGTTTCCTGATCTGTCAAATAAGTTGGAGAAGAAAATGGCAAATCATTCCATTGTCTCTGAAAGGAAATCCTAAATGAGGCCAGACATTATTGAAATAGCTGAACAACAATAAACCCTTGTAAGCAAGTCAATTTTTCATACTTTCTTTTGTGTCGTACTATAACTCGCACCAGATTTTTGACTATACTGATCATCACACACCAGTGTGATACTGGATTAAATATGATCGACTTCTAATATTCTAGATGCAGGTAAAATATCCTTATGTTTGTTCAATCTCTGAATACAGGAGTGATTCCTCTGCTTGATAAGCAGCAGACTTTTAATGCATGATTGCTGATTAATTGATTGAGTTTTCATTTCCTATTATAGTTATTTTCTCTACATTTGAAGATTATGTTTCTTTGGTAGAGAAGAAAAGCTCATTTAAATTTGTAAGGTCATCATCTTGCTATACTGATCAAGAGTTTCCTTACAGACAAATTTCACTAATGAATGTTGAAAAAAAGAGAGAAATGGCACTCTGCCAAAGTGATTCTATGATAGCAATATAATTCTGCTACCAAAAAAAGGAGAGACAGTGAAGAAAAAATACTGTTGACGAATGTCACCAAGGAATGTTGATTTTCAAAGAAAGCAATTAAAATTCTTGCAAGGAATTTTCAGTAAAATGTCCACAAAAATAATTCAATAAGAATGATCCTGATCCAAGCCAGAAATGTAAGGGTAACACAAAATAACCCTGGAAAACCTCATAATTAATCTTATAACTTCAAGGGTGGAATAGATTAACTCAATCAATAACTCAGCCCACCATAATTGAAGTAACCAAGATGGTACTCTATGCTATACTCATCATATCAAAATACATTTCTTGAACCATTTAATAAACAGAGGGACCATGTTCTAAGTGCAAAGGAACTATAAATTGGGAAAGAATAGAATGCCTTTAACAATCAGATGAAATTAAGTTAACCTACTCTGGAGGTTCCTAGGATTGGTTGGGAAGACCAAATCCTTACTTGTGGAACTTAAAAAAAATGCTAAACTATTTGAGGTTCCAAACTCTAAGTAGCAGGGCAGGCTATAGAGCACAGCTCCAGTCAGTCTGTTCAGAGGGAATCTCTTGTAAGGAAGGAGAAGAGCCTCACTCTCTTCTCTTCTCCTTGATCAGAGGATGACCCTATGAATTTTAAAGGACTGAAGGTCTTAAACTTCTTACTAACATCCTCACATTATCTTCACAAAAATCATCCATCTATTATAATATCTGCTTTGGGAACCAAAAGGAAAGGCAGTTTAAGGATGCCAGTAGTATGTGAACATTATCCAAAGGAATTTCATGTGGACCTCCTAAAGTGGAGAAATGATTTCCACTTAAAATATTTCTAGGAGTTGGGAGTTGAGTCACTTTTGCACTGGAGCCATCTTCTAAATGCATAACATGTTGGGTTAATTTTTTAAGGAATAATCAAATTATACCAATTTTTTATTATACTATCTTGATTAATAGCCTTACTAAAAGCTAATTAACTTTTGCTATTTAATCAATTTCAACTGAAAATCAATGAGAAAAGCATCAAGAACCAAAGTATTAGAAACTAAGAACATTTCTTCCCTCAAACTCTTGGAGCTATCCCTTGAGCTCTGAAAGGCAAAATAGTCATCTTCTGGAGTTGCAGTCTACCAGTGAGCTGGAGAGCAACTACAAAGCATGTACTATATAAACAACATATTTAAAAAAATCTACATGATGATTTTAATAATGTGAAAAAAGCATAGCATTGATTTATGCTAATTTTTCAAACATAGTTATAAGAGCTCTGATTTAATGTGATATAAAGTATTATTTGAAATCAATAAATAATACCATTTAAAATGAAGAAAACCAGAACATTTCCAGGTATAAGCAGGGATAAAAAAAGAATGACTCCTCTTTGGTATAGATCTAGAGTAGACATAGCACAAAATAGCAAATGAAATAAGACATGAACTATTCTGATTTGAACATGCCTTGATGACTCACCAGAAAAAGATAAAAATATCATAAGTAAATGTTAGTAAGATAAATGAATAGATTTATTGAGATAGTAATATGCAAAATAAAGTCTCCAAACAATCAAAATTACCATAAAGTACTAACAAAACATCAGAGAAAGCACCATAAAATAAATTTCATTTAAAAAATTAGAGAATACATAAAATACTTGAGAATTAAGTAATCAAGATACACACATAAATGACTATACAAAACATTCTCTAAATCAAAATATTAAGATATACAAAATAAACAATTTTATAATTTCACCTCACAACTCACAAAAAAGACAAAGATGACAAAGAATGGTAATAACTCATTCTGATGCACTTCTGGGAAGATAGACATTGAGTTATTTCTGGTGCAGCTGTGAAGTGGTCCAATTATTCTGAATTTCAATTTCATATTGTGAAAGAAAAGACACTGAACATTTCTTACTCTTTACTTGGGAATCCTAAAGATGATAATGAACATGATAGTAATAACTATCTTTTAAATAATACTTAAAGATTTGCAAAGGACTTTATATCTATTTTTCATTTAACCCTCATGATAACCTTGAGAAATGCTATTATTATATCCAATTTGCATAAAAGGATACTGAGACAAAGGGGGTTTAAGTTACTTATCCAAGATTTCATTGCTAGTATCTGAGGAAAAAATTCAATCAATCAATTCAATCAATATTTATAAAGTGCCTACTGCATGAGAAGAATTGTCCTAGTAATGGGTCATAAAAGGCTAAAGACACTCCCTACCCTCAAGAAGATTACATTCTCATGGAGGAGGCAACAAGATAAATAGGAAATCATTAATACTAGAATTAAGGGTGTTTGAGGAAGGCTTCATACACAATGTGAGATTTGAGTTAGGACTGAAAGGAAACCATGAAGATCAGTAATCCGAGTAGAGGCGGGGAGAGCATTCTAGTAATGATGAATAGCTAGAGAAAATGACCAGAATATAGAGAGGAAGTGCCTTGCAACCTGGAGATCAGTGTCACTGAATCAATGACTGAGGTGTGAGAAGATTGAAAAGTAAGATGGAGGTTATGAAGGGTTTTAAAAGGCAAATTGACTCTAAAGGCAATATGAACTTTGAGTGTGTGTGTGTGTGTGTGTGTGTGTGTGTGAGAGAGAGAGAGAGAGAGAGAGAGGAGAGAGAGAGAGAGAGAGAGAAGAGAGAGAGAGATCCTTTTCTTTTTTTAGAGTATATATCACAATAGATACAAGTCAGTAACTCCAGAATTGGTTAAGTCCCAAAATCTGGTCTCAGACACTTAAGAGCTGTATGACTCTGGGCAAGTCACTTAACACAGTTTAACTCAATTTTCTCGTTTAGAAAATTAGCATGAGAAGGCAATTTCAATCCACTCATATCTTTACCAAGAAAACCCAAATAAAATTACAGTCAGATATGACTGAAATGATTACAGAACAATAACAAAGTCATCAAAGTTGTAGCTGTTCATAATTCACTTTTCCTTGGCAGACATCAATGAAGACTATTGTTGTTTGAAAAGAACCCCATGCCTCTCTAAGAGAGGGAGAGGGAAGAGTTAAGAGAGAGAGTATCCCTCTGAGAAGGAAGGAAGGAGAGAACTCCCATGAACACATGTCCAGACAATCCCCTCAATTTACAGGGTTCTGCAATATTATTGTGTAGTTAGGTGACACAGCAGAAAACTTGGCAGAAAGATCTGAATTCAAATTGTGACACACTTTCTAGCTGTGTAACCCTAGGCAATTCATGTAATCTCTGGCTACCTCATTTTCCTCATCTATAAAATGGAACTAATAACACTGGCAGCCCAGTTTTGTTTTGAGGATCAAATGAGAGAATACCTAGCATAGTGCCTTAGCATTAAAAAGCTTGTTCACTTTTTTCCTTCCTTTTCTTCTTTCTTTCCTTCTTTCAATTATCTGAGATGCCAAATAATAGAAATTTAAAGAGAGGGGAAATTTAATATGAACTAAGGCAGAAGAAAAACAATAGAACAAACACAAGGATCAAAACAGTGTAACAGAAAGTTTACTGAATTCAAGTTGATCTCTGAAGTGCAGAAAAACCAAGAGATTTCTGAGAAGAGACAATAACATCTATGTCTTCCCACAGCCCAGAGAAGTAGGGAATACCAACATAAACTATTGTTTGCATTACCAGACATTGTCTCTTTATTAAATAGTTTTGCTTCCTTATTTTGCTTTATTGCAAGGGAAAGTTCTGTTTGAAGAGGGTATGGATTTGCAAATGGAAATTTTTTCAGCCTTTAAAACCTGATGTTACAAATGGATTTTATTAGACATTAAAGAATAATTTGCTTCTTTGCAATTTTCACCCATTGTGCCTAGTTCCTTCACCTTGAAAAATATTAATAACAGAGCTTGGGTTGTTTTCTACTCTATTATGTTTTTTATAGTTTGCTACTTCAATATCCTCTTCATTTCTGAAATTTAGCAAAATTCTGGAACAATTGATGAGTCCCCTGTGGTTAACTTAAAGAAATTCACAGAAAAGAGTCATACAATATAGGCAGACAAGAATGTGCTACAATCAATATTTTGATAGGAGCAACCAAAGGAATCATATCTCAGACCCATTTGTGCTTTGATTATTTAGATTTTACTATGTGTATTTTTTATTACTTATTTGTATGCATGTATCTTGCAAGAAGATACCTGAAAAATAAAGTTAGAAATTAAAGAGAAATTTGGAGAAAATAAAACAACCCTTCCAAATCTGATGAACACTTTATAAAAATTATCTCATGCATCTCTTTCCCTTAATCCTAATTCCTCATTCCAAAAATTGCTAATTTGACAAAATATGTATGTAAAAAGCTAACTTGACTGTTCCCTGCTGGGAGGTGGGGGTGAGTGGGAATGGAGGGTGGAGGGAAATTTTGTAACTTAGAAATATGCATGTACAAATGGATGAAAATAAATAATCTAAAAAAAAGAAAGTTGGGGAAAACAAGGGAGGAATGAATCCTTGGTTATAAGTAGCAAGAAACTTGATTAGATACAAGTAAAAACTAATTACTCAGGAGAAAATGAACCAGACTCAAAAGAGAAATGATAGTCACATAATCCAGAATGATAAGAGGGCAAAGTAAACTGAGTGATTCTTTAGATGGATAAGAAGTTCTGTGTTTCACAGATCATTCTTCCCTACACTCTTTACAATGATTTGATTCTGTATAGGATCATAGGACCACAATGGAGTGCAACCTTGAATATCTTTTTATTTCTGTTTATTATACACAATTAAATACTTTGAGAAATGGTTGTAGAATCTAGTTATTACCATAGTTCATTAGTTACCTCTAAAGTAAACTCAAATATCTAGTTAATTGAAATTTAATAATTGTAAAATTGGTAGGTAATAAATCACAGGGTTTGGAATCAAAACCTTTTGAAATACATAAAGACAAAATAAATTATGTAAGGGAATTAATTCTCTAGCTGTGAATTGTTTTTTAATTATTGTTATTAAGTTATTAGGCAAGCAAAAGAAGCCCAATTTATTTTAATTGAAAATAAGTAAAAAAAATTAAGACTTGCAAATTCTTTCAAATGAAAATACATGGAATCAGTTTTGTCCTTTTTAGTCTGTAGCTCACAATTTCACATGAAAAGGTAAATTTTTCCATGTTTCCTGAAAGAATGACAAAGCTTCAAGATGGCATCAGTTAGACATTTGATGCTAATGAGCATCTTCACTCAGGGAGTCTCTGTAAAGTAACTAATGAATTTTTTAATATTAGGTTTTTGAAGAAAGACCTGGCAGGAACTCATTTTTAATATAATGGGAATTATAGTTGTGTGTGTGTGCGTGTGTGTGTGCGTGTGTGTGTGTGTGTGTGTGTGTGTGTGTGTTCATTGAATCTTTTTGACCTTTCCTATTAGACTTAGGCAATATGCAGTGGGAGAATAAAAAGCTCCCTGGCTGATTCATCAATACTGAAAACAACTGTTTATCAGTCCAGTGAACTGAAGGCTGAACAAATGTTCCACATCTCCTTATTTTGCTATGATTATTGACAATGGTCTATAAACAATTCCCTTTAGGAGGCATTTTTCAGTTTGCCACCATCAATTTGCATATGCATTTCTCCAAATCTGTAAGGAAATTCAAAATCACCTCTGCTTCTCCATAGCCTGAGCTTCCTTCAGAGTCAAACTTTGTTACTGTCTCCTTCAGGATTTTGTTCCTGATCTTCTCTATTGTAAATACTCTCTATTTCTTGAAATTAAGTTCTTTTAGTACCATAGTTTTATAGATCAGAGGATCACAGACTTATTACCAGGAGGTATAGTGCAAACAATTTAGATCAAATCTTTGATTTCCAGATGAAAAAAAAATGAGCCATCCTCACCCTCCCCTGCAAAAAATATTATGCCCAGAGTCATTTAGGTCATAAATAGTAGTCCTCCTCTGACTTCAGCTTCAGAACTAACTCTTTCTGCATAACAATACAGGGGTTATTACTTTATTTAGATTATATTTCATCCTAGCATCTAGTGCAGGGCTATTCATATAGTATTTCTTAATCAATATTTATTAAAGTCGATTGGATTCATCACCTTCTGTTACCCCTTTGTACCTCAATTTTCTTTAAAAATATAATTCACAAATTCTTAAACATATGGAAAAAGTCAAGTGTAGCTGAGCACAGAGTCAACCTGGTGATGTTGCAATTTGTGTATTTTCAATTAGATACCCATAGTCTGCAAGTTAATTTAGTTAGGCCCATATATCAGCATCATCAACAAAAATATTCATCATCATTATCACTTTCAGCTGGCAGGAATTAGTAGCAGATGTTATGGAACTTTTCCATGTTGATGTGCAGAGACATTCAACATCCCCTTGTGAATTTCAAATAAGAAAACACAATAAATATGGTCTCGTGTTCATTGCAAACTTTATTTTGAATCATAATATTCATTTGTCTAACAAAAATTCTACTTCTACAATTTCAATTTGTAAAAGACAGCAGCGATTTGCACTTGCAAACAAAGACAAAGGGGATAAAAATAATATTGAAAAAGGAACGAACATTTGAATCTCAGAAGAAATATCTCTGACCTATAATAATACACAGTTGGTCAGCCCTACCAATATCATTATTCTACTATTGTCTTGGCTATTTCATTAAAACATCTTATTTATATCTCTTCCATTTCCTCTTTAGTGACTTCTAGTACCTCAAGTCACTATTTTTGTAGAATTCTTATTCACACCAAGTAACCCTAATGCTGCTGGGTCTTTGAAGTCTGAGTCAACCTGCTTGAATGATCCTTAGATATATTTCTTTCCTGTCATTTTTATTTTTTAATAATGTAAGTTTTATCAACAAAAAATAAAATGAATTTAAAAAAAAGATTTGCAAAACTATAAAATTATTTGCAATTTCTTTTTTTACTCAATTAAGCAAAATAATTATTTACTTATCTGTCACTGTCTCATATATGGTATATATATAATGTATATATATATATTTAAATAATATGTGTATTCATGTATTTATATTTACACATATATCTCCTTTTCTCCAGCATTCAAAATCTCTGATAATCTTCATAAACATATACATGAATGGACATATAACAAATATATATGTTTGAAGATAGAGAGAACAATCTCCTCCTGCTGCCTCAGTCACTCAAAAGCCCTGATCCACTCAGTTATAATTGTATTTCCTCAAAAATCACCTTGTATCAATTTTTCCTTATATGTATCTATTCATTTTTTCTTTCTCTTCTGTCTAGATTTGAGGACAGTTGCTGTATGACTTTTACCTTTCTAATTATCATACAAACAGCATAATGTCTGAAACATAGTAAATGTTTAATAAGATTTGTTGTGATTTTTGCATAAGTAGAATCAATATATCTATTCAAGAGTAAAGAAATTCTATTCTTTATTCATTACAACCATGTTTTTTCTTTAGTTGCCTTGAGACTCTAAATGTATTGTGTCTCAAAATACTTATTATTAATTAGCCTAGTTCTATTATGTATGCCTTTGGTTAGTGTGGTAACAGACATGTATAATAATTGCTTTTTAGGAGTAGATTCTGATTTTATTTTTCATTCTTTCTTAAAATGATCATGCTATGGTACTCAGAGTAGTATTTTCTCTTGCTCATAAATATTCTTTACATTACAATAGAAAAGGACAACTCATAAAAAAGTTAAATACACAACTCAAAGTTCCAGTCCTCCTTGTGCCTTAAAAGCTTCCTACACAATTAATCTCAGAAATATAGTCATTTAGATTAATAGGTCAGATGACAATGCCAGGGATATAGAGGGAGCAAAATTAAGGAAACTGCAAGATCTAAAGTTCCATAGAGAGTAACAGCAAAAACTCAAGACCTAATATGGCATAAACCTGCTTGGACACTCTGTAGTATGGTATAAAGAAGAATGTTAAGACCAAGTCGACCAAACGATTCTTGCTGATGTGTCTCTGCTCATGCAATTATTTTAAGTAGTTATGTCTTCCTCTCAGCAGAGGAGGGGGAAAAATGACCTGTGACTGTGAGTTGAATTGATAATCAGACTGGGTTTCCCCCAGTAATATTGGGAATTAGAAACTCAGTTGTTAACCAGGAAAGTCAGAGAGGAAAGAGAAAATTAAGAAGGCTTGGAAAGTTTCTAAAAATACAAGATGGAGAAGAGTTGTAGATGAATAACCCAAAATTTTATTAATGAGTTATTGATGTAAATAAGGAGGGAGGCAACTAAAAGAAATGCCATTGAGTTAGTACTTGTTTCTTGATATATGATTACTTTTACCTGAAACTTGGATAATGTCATAGAAACCATGCCCATTAAAACTGATCCAAAGGTTGGCAGAGATATATAGTGTTTCATGACCAAATCTGAGATACATCAGATATGAACTCATAAAATGACATGAAAATCACTGGAATAAATGCAAATGGTTCAAATTAAGCTAAGAATCCAATTGGGCAATTGGGCAAGATAAAGAATATTTTAAAAAGGAGTAGAGGTAGCTGTGAACTTTCATATGGTGTAGTAGAAAGCTATGACTAGGTCTGAGTGTCAGCAAAATGAAAGACTGCAATTTTGTTTGAAGGCCAATATATTTAATTAGGTAAGGCAGGGATCATCATGAATGGGGTCAACTAAATGAGTATTTGGTAATACCTAATATGAAGAAAAGTATAACGGGGTCCTTGGTATGGTCCCTTTCTACATTCACTGTAGTAGGAAGAGAATGATGGAAAACAAGACAGAGAATCTTTATTTTTTAATATTTTTGGACAGTTCTTTTCAGATGTTAGGATTTTTTAGGACTGATATTTATATGTCCAATCTAGAGAAATGCTTTCTCACAATGTGGACCTGAGGGAGGGAAAAAACAGTTTCAAGTTATTGTGTAGGTCTCTGTCATTTATAATCAAAGCACATGATCCCACATCAATTGTTTTTATGGTTGCTAGTTATCCAGAATTCATTATTGAATTTTAAAAATTGGTTCATTTGGAAAAAAGATTGCATTTATTAGATTTACTCTTTTTATCACCAAAGTCCAAATCTGGAACAAAAGGAAGAAGTTGCCAATTTCAGCTTCATGAAGACAAAAGTTCTTAATCATAAAAGTTGTCCAAAAATGGAATGGACTTCCTCTGGATGTGGTGGACTTCTTATCTTCAAATAGAGCCATGTCACCTCTGCAGTAATGTGCATTTGTTTCTGTTTTGGACTATTGATTAAGGGGGTCCTTTCAAAATCCTAAAAATTCTGTGATTAATGCAAAATCATTTAATTGAATATCCCATAGCAAGAGCATGCTAAAGTAGATTTATAGGTACAAACATTCAAACATTCACATATTCACATAAGAACTTGGGGCACATTCTCATAAGATTATACACCATCAGCATGAGGAATGGACATAAATAGGAAATCATGAAAAGGTACATGCACATAACCAGCTGTCTTTTTTTCTCTGTCTTCTACTATTACATATAAGCAAGGCTCAAGTATGTGAAAATAAGTTTCAATGGAGAAAGAGGCAAGATCACAAAGTAAAGTCAAAGACTGAGTTCTGGTCCAAACCACTCCACTTTTTTAAATTAAGACTCTTAACAAAATCTAGAGTGGTAGATTTATATAATTTTCTAGACCACAACAATTTAGAAGGTCAGCAGGAAAGGGCTATTGCATCAGAGTGAGAGAGGAGAATGTCCAGTCCAAGCTAGGTGGGTACAGTCCAAGCTCCAGAAAATCAGGAACAGGTTTCAGAGAAACTGAATCAATGGTAGCAGTGGTGGTTTCTAGACTTCTCAGGCCACAGAGAGTAAGGGGATGAAATAATGAATTGACAGATTTGAAGGGCAGATTTATGGTTACCATTTCTGTTTCCTTTTCTATACTTTTAGATGGGTTACAATCCTGGGTTTTAGTCCCAATGTCAGAAGAAGCACTAATGCACCAGAGTTTGCTGCCACAGGGGATTAGGGAACTGGATCACAGGTCCAGGGTTGAAAAGGATGCTTATGTTCATTCATATATCAGTGCACAATACCAGAGAATAGTAAACACACCTCTCCCTAGACAAACATTATTGGAAAATCCAAAAACTTATAGGTCCCCAGAAAAACCTTTGAAATAGCTACAAAAAAATCTTCAAGCTTGGGACAGTGTCCCTCTACTTGGGAAGCAGAGCCCCACTTCAGCATAAAGTTAAAAGACAATAAATAAGTTATAAAATGGACAAACAACAGGAGAAAAATTCTGACCCTAGAAAACAATGATGGTGGCAAGGAAGATCAAAATACACACTCCAAATGCTACAGTCAAAGCTCCTACCATCAAAAACCTCCAATCAAAATATGAATTAGTCTCAGATCATGGAAGTCCACAAAAAGGATTTTAAAAATCAAGTAAAAGAGAGAGGAAAAGTTGGGGAAAGAAATGATAGTGGTGCAAGTGTTTAAAAGATTAAACAGTTTGTTAAAGGAGGAACAAAAAATACTGAAGAAAATAACACCTTAGAAAAGAGAATAGGTCAAATGATAAAAGAGTAAGAAAAAATCCAGTGAAGAGAAGAATGTCTTAAAGAGTAGAATTGAGCAAATGGAAAAGGAAGTACAAAAGTTCACTGAAGAAAGCAATCTGCTAAAAGTTAGAATTAGGGAAGTGGAAGCTAAGGACTTTATGGAAAATCAAGAAACAATAAAATCAAAAGATTGAGAAAAAATAGAAGACCAAGTTTTCATTAGAAAACTAATTGACCTGGAAAAATGGATCCAGGAGAGATAATTAAATAATTATTGGACTAGTTGAAAATTATGATAAATAAAAGAGACAAGGCATCATCTTTCAAGAAAATATGAAGGAAAACTGCTCTGTTCTTTTTTTTTAGATTTTTTTTTTGCAAGGCAGTGGGGTTAAGTGGCTTGCCCAAGGCCACACAACTAGGTAATTATTAAATGTCTGAGACCGGATTTGAACCCAGGTATTCCTGACTCCAGGGCTGGTGCTCTATCTACTGCGCCACCTAGCCGCCTCTGCTCTGATCTTTTAGACAGAAGGTAAAATAGAAATTGAAAGAATTCACCATTTACCTCCTGAAAAAGATTCCAGTGAAAAACTCCTGGCAATAGTACAACAAAATTAATGAAAAAATATTGCAAACAACCAAGAAGAAACAATTTCAATAGTGTTGGAATTACAGTATGGATAATATAAGATTTAACAGTCTCCAAATTGAAGGATCAGAGGGTTAGGAATATGATACACCAGAGGACAAAAGAACTGAAAATAAATCAAGAATCATCTATGTAAAATTGATTAGAGTCCTTTAGGAGAAAAATGGAAATTCAGTGAAATAAAAGATGTTGAAGTTATCCTGATGGAAAGATAGACCTGAATAGATAATTTGATTTTTAAATACAAGATGAAAAAGTATCTTAAAAACAATAAACAGAAAAAAAGAAATCATATTGGATTCAATAAAGTTAAACTTTTATATTCCTATATGGGAAAATGATTTGTATAACCCCTAAAAACTTTGTCATTATTAGGGCCATTAGAAGTATAACTAGATCTAAAGCATAAGTGTGAATTTTATGTGATGGTATGATTATCTAGAAAAAATAAAAGTAAGGGATGAGAAAGAAGTACTGGGAGAATGGGGGAAAAGAAGAATTAGAATGGAATAAATTATCTGACATAAAAGAGACCTGGATGAAATTTTATAGTGGAGAAAAGAAAGGGGTAAATGGAGAGGGCACACATGATCTTTATTCTTATCTGAATTAGCCCTAAGATGGAGTAATATACACACTCAGATGAGAATTCAAATCTATCTTACAATACAGGAAAGTAAAAAGGAAAGGAGATAAGAGGAGGGGGAGCTAATATAGAAGAAAAACAGTTTGTGGGCTATAAAAGTCAGAAGCTAATTACTTTTAAGAATGTCAAAGTAAGAGAAGACAGAGAGTAGGACAAATGGGGAAAATAGGATGAAGGAAATATATTAGTTGGTAGTCATGACCATGGAAAAATAATTTATAGTGACTTTCTTGGACAAGGACTTCACAAAAATAAAGAAAACTAAGCTAAATTTATAGAAATAAGAGCCATTACTCTAATGATAAATGTTCAAAGGATTTGAATAAGTAGTTTTCAAAAAGCTATCAATAGTTATTTGAAAAAAATTTTTAAAATTCTGAACTGCTATATCAAACCTGTCAGAATATGAGAGAATAATATATGACAGGAAAGGAAAATGACAAAGGTTGGATAGGGTGTGGGAAAGTTAAAACACTCATGAACTATGAAGTTGTATACTAATTCAACCATTCGGAAAAGTAATTAGAAACTATACCCAAAGGCCTATAAAGTCTTGTATACCCTTTGACCAAGTATCACCATTTCTAGATCTGCATCTCAAAGAGACAAAAAGAATCTAGGTATGGAAAAATATTTATAAGTAGCTCTTTTAGTAGTGGAGAAGAAATGGAAATCGAGGGGATGCCAAGGTATTGCATATGATTGTGATGGAATCTTATTTTGCTTTAAGAATTAATGAGCAGGGGGTGCGGCTAGGTGGCGCAGTGGATAGAGCACCGGCTTTGGAGTCAGGAGTACCTGGGTTCAAATCTGACCTCAGACACTTAATGATTACTTAGCTGTATGGCCTTGGGCAAGCCACTTAACCCCATTTGCCTTGCAAAAACCTAAAAAAAAAGTAAACAAGGAGTCTCTCAGTCTCTGATTCATGGAGGTGTCTGTTGCCAATATGTAAAAATTTCCCCTGGTGTAATGTAGGGATGAGAACAACTTGTTCCAGTGATCATGAAGGCTACTGAAGCAAGTGCTGTGGAGCATATCAGAGACATAAAGATAATCCACACTCTTAAATCTATCAGCAGTCATCATGACTGCCTTGCTACTGGACTATGATGACTTTGGAAGAGAAAGTGGGCTGACAACATCCTGAAACAAACTCACACTCACTCTCTCTCTCTCTCTCTCTCTCTCTCTCTCTCTTAAATCCAATTTAGGCATGCATCAAAAGACATCATCATTTTTTATCTAACCCCAGGTCCTGTGGTGACAGGCTAGAGATGAAGCAGCAGGTGCAGATACATTAGGAGCTGTAGTCCCAAGCAGACATGGACTATTTGTTCTTGTCTTATGGTAGACAATGCTGAGTTCATATTGGCCTGATTAGTCAAAATTGGACACATTACAACTTGACTCTAATGTAGTGATATCATTTTAATGCTCTTTATTTTTTAAGGGGTTTTTTGCAAGGCAATGGGGTTAAGTGGCTTGCCCAAGACCACACAGCTAGGTAATCATTAAGTGTCTGAGGCTGGATTTGAACTCAGATCTCCCTGACTCCAGGACCTGTGCTCTATTCACTGCACCACCTAGCCAGACACATTTTAATCCTCTTTCAAGAATGAAAGATAGCCATCAAATAGCTGGTTGTATTTCAGTGAGGAAAACTATAATGTTATCTTTGTACAAATCCCTAACTATTCACTTAATCTTTGATCATGAGAATTGGGTAAAGATTTATTTTTTGTCAGAAAGAAATCAAATGTGGTTTCCAGGCAACACACTGTTTGATGCCTTTCAAAGACAGGGAGGTTACAAGTGAAATTGTTTCATTGTCTTTAGTTTCTATGATTATCAAACATATAAAGCCAATGCCAGGAAATGAGACTCTCCAGAGATCAACTCTGACTCACATATTTAGCTCTTGTTCTAAAAGCCTCCTCTAAGCTAAGAAAGGTCATGAAAATAAGGAAGAGGAAAAAAGGAGCCTGCAGTTCATGGGGGGAATTAGTTTGGATTCAAATCCTAAAAACTAAAGAATTGTAGACAGTTCAAGAGAGAATCACTGATCTTTAAATCAACAGACTACTACTTTGGGCAAACTAAATTATAATATAATAAGTGAATGACAAGAACCAGATAGGAACAAGTGATAAAGTAATGGCATTTGTGTGTGCGGTTTTTTAAAAAATATACTAGGGAATACATTGGTATTGGAAAATCATAAAGAGGAGATTCCCATGAACAAAATAAACTGACAGCTGTTTTTCAACTTATTCTTACAAAATAGGCTATTTACTCATCAAGTGATTTATCCAGAGCCAGCAGTGTCAGAGATAACACTTGAGACCAAATCATGTTTATTCTGAAAGCAAATCTCTGAATCTCTATTGCTTTCTACTTCTGTCTCTGTGCCTCTGTCTTTCTCTCTGTGTTTTTGTCTCTCTGAAACTGTCTTCAAAATGTTTCAGTGTTTTCCTTGATCCATGTATCATTCTTATATATGTATCAATGTTTTTCCAAAAATATTTTCATAAAAGATTTGTGGAAGAGATTCAAAGATATTCTCTAGTCCTGTGAAAATTTCACAGGTATTACGGCAGTGTTCATGTTGTGGATCAGCACTTTTCTCCATTGCCTAGCACTACTAAATTACTGACATTTCCTTTTCTATTCATGAATAGTCATAATGATGGTTTTAGGTCATTTCCTCCATGAAAATCCTTGTGGATCACAAAATGTCTTGGAAGGGATCTTGGAGGACAACTAGTCCATTCATACCTAGAAGAAAATTCTGTCCACAGAATAACTAATAAATCTAAGTTTTGCTCTTTTACCATCTCCCTTTACAGTTTCCTCATCAATTCCCTCCTCTCAGGTATGCAGTAGAATTTCTTTCTACTTTTCACCCTCGCCTTCCTTTTATTCTAGAAATTTGAACAAACCAGCTCTGCCAATGTTCATAAATGGAATAAGCCAATCTAATTCCATACAGTCTGATGCATAATTATTATAAATTTCTTAACAAAATTGCTCCTACGGAAATTCCATAGCTTAGAGTGTTTATTCCATTTGAATGTGAGCTCCTTGAGGGCAAAGACTATCTTTGCTGTTACAGCTATGTTTTCCATGCTTAGGGTAGTGATTAGGATATAGCAGTGTTTAATATTTTAAAATTAAGTCATAAATCTTTAATTTCTTCATTTGAAAACTGTCTATGCATATGTGCTGACCATTTACCAATTGGAGAATGACATAATGACTTTTAAATCTGATGCAATTTTGTATATAGTTTAGAAATGCAACTTTTATTAGAACTTCTAGTTGTGAAGATTGTTTCCCAACTTTCTGCTTTCCTTTTAATTTTGTCATCATTGATTTTATTAGTGCAAAAATTTTTAATTTAATATAATCAAAATCATTCATTTTGTTGCTTATAATGTACTTTATTTCTTGTTTGGTTATAAATTTGTCCTCCTTCCATAGATCTGATAAATGAGTATTTTCTGGCTTATTAATTTATCTATATTTTTGCCCTTTATATCTAAATCCTGTAAACATTTTGAGTTTATTTTGGCTCAGCGTGTGAAATATGGGTATATACCTGGTTTTTCCCATACTATTTTCCATTTTTCCCAAAACTTTTTGTCCAATAGTGAGTTCCTATCCCAGAAGCTAATGTCTTTGGGTTTGTCAAGTAGTGGATTCCTATAGTCATTTACTGTAGTTTCTTTTGAACCTATCCTTATTCATTCTATTTCTAAACCAGTACCAGGCAGCTTTGATGACTGCCACTTTATAGTATGGTTTTAGATCTGGTAGAATTAGGACACATTCCTTTAAATTTTTTTTTTATTAGTTCTCTTGTTATCCTTGACTTTTTGTTGCTTCAGTTAAATTTTGTTACTATTTTCCTAGCTTGGTAAAATAATGATTTTGTTGCTTGATTGGTAAGGCACTGAAGAAGTAATTTAATGGGTAAAATTATCATTTTTATATTAGCCCAACCTAACCATGAATAACTAACATTTTCCAATTATTTATATCTGACTTTATTTGGGTAAGAAGTGCTTTATAATTGTGATCCCACGGTTCCTTGGTTTGCCTTGGGAGGTAGATTCCCATGTATTTAATGTTTTCTACAGCTACTTTAAATGGAATTTCTCTATCTCTTGTTCTTGGGCTTTGCTGTTTATATATAGAAATACTGGTGATCTATGTGGTGTTATTATATATCCTGTTACTTTGCTGAATTTGTTAATGGTTTCAAGTAGTTTTTAAGAGTTAAAAAGAGTTTAATTCTTGAGTTCTCTAAGAATACTATCATATTATCTAATAAAAAGTGAAAGCTTTGCTTCTTTATTGCAATTCTGATTCCTTCAATTTCTTTATCTTCTCTTATTGCTAAAGTTAAATTTTAAAAAAATATTTATTTATTTTTGAATTTTATAATTTTCCCCCTAATCTCGCTTTCCTTCCCCTACCCCTCACAGAAGGCAGTTTGATTATCTTTACATTCTTTCGTGCTATACATTGATCTAAGTTGAATATGCTGAGAGAGAAATCATATCCTTAAGGAAAAAAAAATATAATGTAAGGGCTAGCAAAATTGCATAATGAGGTAACATTTTAAAATTAAATGTAATATATTTTAGTCTTTGTTCAAACTCCACAATTCTTTCTCTGGATACAGATGATATTCTCCATCACAGATACCCCAAACTTGCCCCTGATTGTTGCACTGATGGAATGAGCAAGTCCATTATGATTGATCATCAATCCCATGTTGTAAAGCTAACATTTCTAATACTAAATTGAATAGCAACAATGATAATGGACATTCTTGTTTCACCCTGGTCTATAATTTCCTTTTTCCATTTTGATTCTTCCTGGTTTAGTTATCAGCAGCATATTGGTACCACAAAAGGAATTTGGCAGAAATCCTTCTTCTCCTATTTTAAAATAGTTTCTGTATAATAGTAATTAATTGTTATTTAAATCTTCAGTAGAATTCACTTGTAAATCCATCTGGACCTGAAGACTTTTCTTAGGGTGTTTACTGATGGTTTCTTCCATTTTTTTTCTTAAATGGGGTTATTTAAGCATTTTATTTCCTCTTCTGTTAATCTGCACAGTTTGTACTTTTGTAAACATCCATCTATTTTACTCAGGATTTCAAAATGTATTGGCAAATAATTTGGCAAAATAACCCTGAATTATCTTTTTTAAAAGATTTATCCTTTTCATTGATGGTTAGTTCATACTTTTCATTTTTGATACTGGTAATTTAGTTATCCTCTTTCTTGTTTTACTCAGATTAACCAGGGTCTTATCTATTTTATTGACTTTTTCATAATACTAACTCTTAGATTATTTTATGAGTTCAATGGTTTTCTTGTTTTCAATTGTTTGAATGTTACCTCATGAATGTTTTCAATCTCTTCTTTGATTTTTCACAATTTCTATTTTTGGTATTTAATTGGGCCTTTTTAATTTGTTCTTTTTCTAGCTTTTTTATTTGCATAACCAATTCATTGATCTTCTGTTTCTCTATATTATTTATATAAGAATTGAGCTATAAAATTTCCCCTAAAAACTGTCTTGGCTGCATCTCATAAATTTTAGTATGATGTCTCATTGTTATAATTTTCTTGGTTATAATTATTGATTATTTCTATGATTTGTTGGTTGATCCACTCATTCTTCAAAATTAAGTTATTTATTTCCAAGTAATTTTTCATTTATCTTTCCATGACCCTTTATAAAATGAATTTTCACATCATTATCTGAAAAGTATGTATTTTTTATTCCTTCCTTTCTGCATTTGTTTATAAGGTTTTTTCTGCCCCAATATATGACAATTTTGGTATAGGTGCCATTTACTTCAGAGAAAATGAATAATCTATTCCCATTATTTTCCCCAGAGGTCTAACATAGCTAAGTTTTCTAAGATTTTATTCACCGTCTTTCTCCCTTTTTTGTTCATTTTGTTGATAGATTCATCTAGTTCAGAGAAAGGGTGGTTGAGGTCCCCCATTATTAAAGTTTTACTATCCTTGTCTCCTTATTATTCATTCAGTTTTTCCTCTAGTAATTTGAACACTACATACTTGGTGCATATGAGTTCAACAATGATGTTATTTCATTGACTATGGTGCCTTTTAAGAAGTTATTCCTTCTTATTCCTTTTAATGAGATTGATTGTTGCTTTTGTTTTATCTGAGATCAGGATCACTGTCCCTTATTTTTTTTTACTTCACTTGAAGCATAATATATTTTTCTCCAGCCTTTTACCTTTACCACTTATGTATCTCTCTTCTTCAAATGTATTTCTTGTAAACAATATATTGTAGGATTATGGTTTTTGATCCATTCTGCTATCCACTTATAGTTTATGGGAGAATTCATCCCATTTAATTAAGATTAATAATTCTGTATTTCTTTCCATACTATCTTTCCTTATTTATATTTTTCTCTTTCCTTTTCTCTTACTCCTTCTAGTCAAAGTTTTACTCCCTTCCCCCTTTAACTTTTCTTTTAAATTTTAACTTCTGATTTATTTTCACTTATACCTTCACCTTCTATTATATCAGGTACTTCCTCCTTTTTTTTCCCTTCCCCTCTTCCCTGTAGAGTAGGATAAATTTTTAATCCCAAATTGCAATATGTCTTATTCTGTATCTGGATTGAATAGAATTTACTCAGTGTTCACACGCTCCCTTGTTTCCCTCTGCTATACCAACTCTTTGCTCTTTGTAACTCTTTACCTGGTGTTATTTATCAATAGAAGTACTATCAATGATGCACAATCAATCAAAGTACCATCAATCTAACTTTGGTTGATGTATTGCTTGATTGATAAGCTGGAAATACTGTCAAAGTATAATCACAAGTTGATTGCTTGATTGCTTGATTGTGTGATACATAACATTGCCTCATTTATAGTCAGTTCTCTTCCTTCTTCTGTCTCATTAGAAATACACTCCTCAAGATTCATGAATCATATCAAAGTATATTCATTTTATATACAAGATTTTTGTCCTTCATTATCAAAGAAGACCAAAAGGACATTGCCATGTTTGAGACAAAATACAGTTTGTCTACCTGTGGTAGAGCATTCTGAATTTGTCTTTGTCTGATCAATCAAAGTAGGGTGCTCTGCGTCCTGATTCTCATAGAGTGATGTCATTTTTAGAACAAAGGAAAACAACCAATTAACCAAATATTCCTGTTATAAATTTTGTGACAGTATTTTAGGATGTTCATTATAATTTTAAAGCTCATTTACACAAAAAGTGCTGCCAAAGATAATTTTAGAGTCATTTTAATGCCTAAAAATGAAAATTATCATTATATACAAAAGATACATAGTAAAAATTACCCAATAATTACAGGAATAAAGCAAGGGTACCTATGGTACTAATTTCCCAAATTTTTTAAATACCTCTAGAAATTCTACCCATAACAAAAGAAAAGAAAAAGAAATTAATAGCCTAAAGATTGAGAGAGAGGAGACAAATCTTTTTTCCATATATTCTTATGGTATTATTTAGAAAATTTAGGGCATCAGCAAAATATCTTTATATTTAAGTTATATATTCAGAAACATGGATTAATATGTTTATCTAAAAAAGATAGTATGGCTTTGTGTATGAACAACTTGTCTTGAAGCCAAAAACACTAAGTTCCAAAATTGATATATTCTCTTTCCCCACTGATGCTGATTCACTGATTGATGTGTTCCTGCCCAGAAATACCAGATAGAAGCCCCAAGCATAATATTCATTTTTTCCATGTCCTCTCCTCTCTCTCTTCTTCTCCTTCTCTCTCTCTCTCTCTCTCTCTCTCTCTCTCTTTCTCTCTCTCTCTTCCTGTCTACTACCTCTCCTTATTCTATTCCTTTACCCCCTTTCCTTCATATCTCACACTCTTTTTTATCTTGTTGCATATCAGTGTAAGATCATTGAAGACACAAGTATTTTGTTTGCATTGATATTTATAACCTCATCTCTTAGCATAGTGCCTTATCGAGAATTCTTTATATCTATTATCTCTCTATCTGTCTAAGTTTCTGTTTTATTTATGTGCATTCTGTAAACATGGATTTAAAAAAGATATATCAATTCTCAATTTCCATGGTGAATCTTTAATACAATAAATTACAACAGATGTCAGACTGCTTTGGGTACAGTAGATTCTTGGCAGGAGTTCAGTATGCCAGTGACCACAAATGCTCACTTTATAGAGTGAAAGAGAAAAGGGAGAGGGGAAGGAAAGAGAGAGAGAGAGAGAGAGAGAGAGAGAGAGAGAGAGAGAGAGAGATCAAAATATATGATATATGTGTGTCTCTGAAGATGTGTAAATAAATCTCTATATTGCAACATCTCTCGTCTGTTACCCTTATGCTCGTTTCTTTGTCTGTCTTTTATTTCTCTTTGTTTCTGCCTATCTCTATTTTTCTGACTGATCTCTGTCTGTCTCTGTTTCTCTATCTCTCCTGTTGTGCTACGTCTGTCTTTTTTTCTCTCTGTCCCTCATTCTCTCTCTCTCTCTCTCTCTCTCTCTCTCTCTCTCTCTCTCTCTCTCTCTCTCTCTCTCTCTCCCTCCCTCCCTCCCTCCCTCCCTCCCTCCCTCCTCCCTTCCCTCCTTCTCCCCCCAAAATTACTAGGGGCTTCCTGCATATTTGCATATAACTAAGTAGGAAACAAGCATTTTATATGCACTTTGTTTTATCTGAACAAACTCTTCCAAAGAAAGGCAAAAAAGAAAAGAAAAATCCAAACTAGCACTGACTTTAGAATCAGAGTTCAAAGCTTCCTTTTTAACATTTACCATCCCTAAGTAGCTGGGTGAGTTACAACCCCCTTAGGCCTATTTTTCCTTATTTAAAATCTGAGGGCTTGGGGTGGCTAGGTGGCGCAGTGGATAGAGCACCAGCCTTGGAGTCAGGAGTACCTGAGTTCAAATCCAACCTCAGACATTTAATAATTACCTAGCTGTGTGACCTTGGGTAACCATTTAACCCCATTGCCTTGCCAAAAAAAAAAAAATCTTAAAAAAAATCGAGGGCTTAAAACTCATGGCCATTCCTATTTTTTTTCTAATTCTACAACTATGATTTATTTTTTAATAAGTGATATCAAGGTATATAAAATTGAACATTCACTACATCATCAGGAAAAATAGATGATTCAAATCCTGAAAAAATAGGTATTTTTCCCATTTCTATACCTGAGCAAGTCATACATGCTCTCTAGGACTTTGTTTTCTCATCTAAGCAAGGAGGGAATTGAACTAGATTGAATTTGATGGAATCAAAGGTCATCTTTCTCTGACTCTGTCTCTATCTTTGTTTCTGTCTGTGTCTGTCTGTCTGTCTATCTGTCTCTCTCTCTCTCTCCAAAGATAGATAGATAGATAGATAGATAGATAGATAGATAGATAGATAGATAGATGGTTTTTTCTGAGGGCAACATGATGATGAAATATATTGTTGGAAGGCAGGTAGATGGTAAAATGTGCACAAAGCTCTGAGTTAATTCCTGCCTCCTAGCTGTATGACTAGGCAATTCATAATCTCTGAGCAGCTACTTCCTCAACTACCAAAAAACAATTTTAATAAGGCTTATCTCATATTATTGTGCTTCAAAGAGGAAGGACATGTTGTTAATTCCTTTGTTGAAGCCTTATCATCTGTGATTGGAAACTATAAAACACCTGAAGCATCATGTTTGTAGATATGTACAATGAGAGAATAAACCCTAACTAGGAGATGAAAGAACTGGGTTCTGGTTCTCATTCTACCACTAACTAGCTATGTCATCTTGGACAACTCATCTAGTTACATCACATTTCACTTTCCTCATCAGGAAAATTAAGAGTTAGAACAAGGTTATTTCTAAGAGTGCTTTTAGTTTTAACATTCTTGGCGAGATTGAATAATGTTGTAAGGTTTAAGATCATTTTCCTAAGAATAGGACTGACCATGTCAGTGCCCTGCTCTAAAACTAATAGTGGCTCCCTAGTGACCTTGGTACAAGATACAGCTTAGCCCAGCATGGAATATCCTTCCTCTTCTAGTATTTTTCTCTTCACTAGCTTTCAAATTTCCTTTTTCACATCATTTGATTTCTTTTTTTTTTAGTTTTTTTTTTGCAAGGCAACGGGGTTAAGTGGCTTGCCCGAGGCCACACAGATAGATAATTCTTAAGTGTCTGAGGTCAGATTTGAACCCAGGTACTCCTGACTCCAGGGCCGGTGCTTTATCCACTGTGCCACCTAGCTGCCCCACATCATTTGATTTCATTTACTCCTGATCCAGACAAAATGGCTTGAGAAATGATTTCTGAGCAACACTTTCCATCTCCTATTTCTCTGTATTTCTACTACCTACCATTTATGTTTAGAATCATATTCACTTCTTTTTATCTACCTTTAAGGATATACATTTGCAGGGACCAGACCCAAGAGAACAGTGTACACATTAACAACAATGTGAGATGATCACCCTTAATGGAAGCAGCTCCTCTCAGTATTTCAGAGAGCTGGAACAACCCTATTAGACCACCTATGGACAATGTTGTCCCAATTCAGAGGAAGAAAAACAAAACAAAACAAAAAACTAACAGTTCAGAATCTGATAAATACTTTATAAAAATTGTCTTTTATGTATCTCTTTCCCTTAGTCCTAATTCCTTATACTGAAAATGACAATCATGTAAACATAATTATCCAAAACGTGTATGTACCTGATTGTTCAAAGCTGAGGGGAGGAGAGTGGGGAGGACAGATGGAAATTTTGTAATGTAAAAATATGCATGTGCATAAGGATGAAAATTAATTAATTGACTTTAAAAAAGAATATAGAACTGCATTCAAGGCCCAACTGAAATTATAAACTTTGCTGTTTTGTTGGTTGTAGCTCTCAATTTCCATTTCTTCAAATGAAGCAAGTACTGATTGAATTCCTCCACAAAGTCTGCTTTGAAACCAAGATTTTTTTTTTGTCAGTTAGTTTGCTTGTTTTTATTTTCCTTTCTCAAAGTATTATCATATCAGGGTATATGGACTCCAAGTTGATGGTGAGTGCCTAATGGGATGGGCAGATGAGGGCAATTTATTGCATTGGTCATGAAAGTAGCTCAAATTGGTGCTATAGAATTTGGTCAAGGTATCAAAGATAGCCAGATGATCCACAGCATCTCACACCATCACCAATCATCTTGGCTTTTGTTCTGTCACTGGACTTTGAGGATTCTGGAAGTGAGTGAGACTGATGCTATTGGGCAGCTCTGCCTCACAAATCCAATTCATGCACAAGTCAGGACAACACTCATCGTGTCATTGGGCTTATTCAGAAATGAAGACAAAAACCAACAACAGCAAAATAGCGCGGTAGAATACATGATCCACAGGAGTGAAAGTTGCTTTTCATTTTGATCACTGATTCATCAGAGATAAGCACAGCACTTTAGACAATGTAGGAACTTGGAACATTTCTATTGGATACCATAAAATCTCTGCTCTATCAATATAGAGACTAAAAGAGATATATTACTGTGATTTTTCACAAAAGATTAGTAAACTGGAGAGTTAAGTATTAGCAGGAATGTTTTTCTATGGCAACATGAGTAACCTGCAGATATCTGATATAGTAATATGAATGCAGTTCTACTTCTGTATTTTACTCATAATATTTGCATATATTAGCAAGATTCCACTATTTCATTATCATTGAAGAGATGGCACTTACTATGACTATTTTAAACTATCATGATCATAGCAATTAGTGTTTAACTAGAAATTTCAAAAGAAAAAAAAATAAAAGGGGAAGGGAGATTAGTAATCTGATTAGCAGACTCCCTGATTTCTTAATTGCTAAGTGATGAAGATATGATGGAATCCTAAAATGCAGCAGGACAATCCAAATATAGTAAAACTCTATCAAAAATTAATTCATCACCCTTTTCATTTTCTTTCATAAAGTATATCAATTACTAAATCAATCACCAAATATTTATTATGCAAGCCTTATGCTAAGCTGAGGATACAAAACATTCCTGCTCTCAAGGAATTTATAATCTAATGGGCAGAGAACATGTGAATAAATACATAAAAAGACAGATTTGTATAGCATAAGTAGAGTAGAACAGACAGCTGGGTGGCACCCTGGATAGGGTGTCAGGCCTGAAGTCAGGAAGACTCATCTTCATGAGTTCAAATCTGAACTGAAAGATTTACAAGGTATGTGACTGGGCAAGTCACTTAAACCAGTTTGTCTCAGTTATCTCAACTGTCAAATGAGCTAGAGAAAGAAATGGCAAAGCATTTCAGTATCTTGCCAAGAAAATTTCAAATAGGGTCCCAAAGAATTGAATGAAACTGAAAAGCAACAAACAGAGAAAATCTAGAATTAAGAGAGAATAGGTATGACTTTCAATAAAAGAATTTTAGTTAGACCTTGAAAGACAACAGAAATCTAAGTAGTCAGAGCAGAGGAGGGAGAGTATTTTTTTTTTCAGAAGAAAATAAATCTTGAAGTATCAGAAGGAAAGTAGAGAAAAAAGAAACTGAATTCTCATGTTGAATAATCATGCCAATTTTCGGTGTGCTCCAAATGGAAGCACTGGAGTTAAGGAGTAAGGGAATAGTGGGGATCACTACTCCAGATTTGCAAAGATTCTTTAATACCAGCTTATTTTTCCATTATCTAACATTAATTCTTGATAGCAAGTTGGTTAACTATTATCTATTTGCAGATTGTCTTTAAATTGGCCGAAAACTTCCTATTGCAAAAGAGTCAAAGACTTCTTTTACATTTGGAGAAAAATAAACCTTAAGGTTTATTTGAGAAAAGAGGTTTGTTTGGGTTTATTTGGGAAAAAAGAAAAGTAGCCAGCAATGGAAACCACTGTTGGAGATTCATTTAATAGGTACTGGGCAGTGGATTAAGGATCCCATATATAAATTGGAACCATAGGGTACATGAGGAAGCTCAAAAAAGATCAAGTGAACTTGTACTTTTCATTTGGTCACATCCCTCCTTCTGTCCTGTGGCCCCATCATTATAAGCTACTGACATGAAGAAAGTCACAAATATCAGTTGAATAGGTTTTTTTTTCCTTTAAAGTCACAAAAACATTATCCTGTGGTGAAGATTATTATTTGGAGCCTAGGGAGTTAAGAACTTCAGGATTCCCCGGGGAAAAATAAAACAAAAGCTCACATTAAAGGACATGAAGGGAAAAAATATTTCCTGGTAATTATTAAACTCATTTTGACAAAGCTACAAATTTCATCTTTTTTCTTACAGGAATCAGCACTAGAGGATATTTAAACTTCACTGAGGGGCCACCATAGAGACTAACATCTTTCTTATAAGAAAGCATCCATTTCTTCTCTCTGTAATTTGGCTTTCTAGAGACTTCCATTTTTTAAACCTCCAATAAACCCCCTAGAGTTAAATTGGAGGTCTTTCATTTAGAAAGGATATCTCTCAAGATAATTAGATTTAAAAAATCAATAATGGATTGAAAATTTTAAGGACAATTGTGGACAAAGTTTTAGTTCAACTGGAAAATATAATATATAATATAGATTTAATACATAACAAGATGGTGGTTTATTCTCATTTGTGGTAGTACCCCCCTCCAAAGTGCACAATTTGCACATTCCAATTTCATCCTGTGGGACTCAAGACAAGGTATTTCCATAAATCTCCCATAGAAAATGTATTAGAAGCCTTCTAATACATTTATTGAAGTTGCCTCGGAATTAATTGGAAATATGGACTACATATTGGTAATTCCTCACTCTTATTATAGAATTGACCCATTTCGTTATCTGATCATACATTTTTGTATTGCTATTTTTATGCTTTCTATCTCTAACATATTGGTTAGAATGTTTCAGCCTACTCACTCTACTGTAGTCACAATATGAATTTAAATGCCACATCTATCAGTGTCCAAAACGATGTTCAATAGAGAATTTTATCTATGTGCCTAATTGTTACATTTGCTATTCTTTGGTAATAAGTCTGGTTAATTGTTGTCACTTAATTTCTCTAAAGAGTAGTCATCTCCTATGAAAAATAGGAATAATCAGAATCAAAATATTTCTGGCAATTATATACAGTACTGTTATTAGATTCAAGAAAGATAATATGTGCAAAATGCTTTGAAAATTAAATATCACACAAATATTTTCATGATTATTTCAGAAATACCAATTCTGATATAGGGACAAGGGTCAGTAAAGAAATATTTCCTAAAATAGACCAGTTAACTCAAATAAGTCTTTCTTAGGGAACTCCCTCCATTGCCACATTCCATTTTTTTCATCAAGACTTAAAAATTTTTTTTTTTAGTTTTACTTTCTAGGATGAAAAAGAATGAATCTAATCTTCCTTTTACGTGAAATTCCTTCCATTAATTTTGGGAAACATTAATGCCTCTTACTACTCCACCATACTATTATTATTACCTCTTAGCCAAGCTAGACATTACCAATTTATTTAATTCATATTCATATGTCATGATCTCTAGATCTCCATTAGGCTTCTTCAGGACACTATCCAGTTCATTAATATTCAGATTCACATCAAACTATTAATGTCTACACTTGGGTCATTATTTTCTACTTCATGCCCTTCTCCATCTTACCAACAAGATGACATGAGAATTCATTTTGCTAAAATTTAGACAAATCATTTCTGCAATTTTTTAAACCATCTAATTACCATGTAAAAAATGAAAAATTGAAAAATCTGCAATTATCTGTTCTTGATGAAATAAAGCTCCATTTTTCTGATTACTGCTTCCTTTCACACTCATTCAGTTTTCAAATCTTGTGAATTCCAGTGTGCAATAACCATTATTCAATTATGCCATCCAATCTCAGTATTATAAAATTCATCTAAATATTTTCCATCTCTCAACCTCTCTGCCTTTTTGTCCTGTTCTTTTGTTCATGTAGATCTCTCAATATGGATTAACCTTTCTCTTGCCTGAACTTGTCAAAACAATACACATTTTCCAAGACCAGGATTAATGACTCTTTTAAACTTGAATTTATTTAAATACTGATAAAATTTTTTAAAATAACCATTTAAAACTAAAATATAATAATTGACCACAAAGCAAAGGCATTATATTTTCTGTGCATGTATGTATGTATATGTTATGGTCATTTACTTAAAACATAGTCATTTTCCTATGGACAGAAGGTATAAGCAAACATTTGAAAAAAGACATTGATCCTAGAATGTAAATTTTAAAAGTGTGCCAGTGAGGACTCTTTTAAGCCAATGAAGACTGTAGTCCCTCCTCAGTAACAGAATTGATCTAATGCTTTACCAAATCCTGAACAAGTCAGAAAATACCAGCGAGTTGGAACCTTGACGCCTGGCTGCTTTTGGTCAGCATCAATTCCCCTAGAGCATATTTATTTTTATATATATTTTTTTATTTTTTGCAAGGTAATGGGGTTAAGTGGCTTGCCCAAGGCCACACAGCTGGATAATTGTTAAACGTTTGAGGCTGGATTCGAACTCAGGTACTCCTGACTCCAGGACCAGTGCTCTATCCACTGCACCACCTAGCCACTGCCTAGAGCATATCTTATCTTGAATCAGAGTTATTTATCCAGGCATCCAGTTCAATTGTCAGAAAAATATCTCCTTCAAGTTCAGATCTCACCCTAGTCCAGCTCCTGAATCTTTTCCTGACTCTGTCTTTGGTAATATTATTGGAAGCTTGATAACATTAAGTGGCAATGTTATACAGAGAAATTTTAGCCATCATTTTATGAAAAGCATTCGAATTTTTCTAAGACCAATTTCAACATGCTTTTGAGGATTTGGAGATTATTCTAGTTTAATGTGGCCTTGATTGTGAATGGTTGCTTTTCTAAAGCAGCAAACTATCACTTTTCAATGTAAATACACAAAGTGAAAATTGGTAGTTGTACCCAGTTCTGGAGACAGGGAAGCAAATCTCATTAGCAAATACATTTTTAGTTATTATTAGTTTTATGAAGGGAAAAAAGTCATTAAATATTCAAAAGATAAAACTGTAATTTTCTTCTGAGGAACAAATAGGTTTATTTTAGAAATGAATTCTGAATTCTAGCAGTTCTGAGAGAAAATTGCCTTATGTACTTTATCTTTAGGTTATAAAAATGTTACCCTGAATTTGGCTTTTCCTTCAGTAACTTCTCATCTTTAATTGGTAGAGTATGAACCCACTATCATCATTCTCATTATCATCATTATCAATAACCACAGTAATCACATCATCATCCATGAGCATTTACTATTACAATATTCCAGACACTGTTTTATGGTTTATAAGGGAAGGAAAAAAAAAACCATGGTCCCTTCTTTTATGGAGTTCACATTCTCTTGGAACTGTTAACATAAAAACAACTATTTACATCTATATAAGTGGACTAAAAGGGAGGTAGATTCAGAAGAAAGGCACTAGCAGTGTAGATGGAGAGAGCAATTGCTTCCTGAAGAAGGAAGGATTTTAATTTAAACTTGAATCAATCCAGGAATTCCAGGAGGCAATGGTGAGAAGGGAGAACATTACAAGCATAGGGCAACGAAAGGCAAGATATAAACACAAAAAATTAAAATTGGTATAACAATGGTAGTAATCCTGCCCTATTTACTATCTGTCCAGAAGGTCAAGAGCTGTTTTCTACTCTGTATTTGTATCTTCTAGAACAAACTCATTGCTTCATATGTTATGGTGGCCCAATCCATTCATATATATATATATATTAAATTGAGTCCAGCTGTGAAGTTCAGACCATAGAATCTTGACATGTCCAAAAGTTAAAGTGGTTAGAGAGGTACTGTGCAGGTCTTCTAGTTCAACTTTTACCTGAATAAGGATCCTTTCTATAATAACTTGGACAGGGATTATTCACACCGGAAAGTATCATAAAAGGGCAAACAATGCAAACTATGAAATTGCCTGAATTTGGTATCAACAATCGTTTAAAATCAACTTAACTTCAAAACTTACTTGAAGAAGACTCAAAGCATGAGAGGTTATGGCTTATAGAAAAAGGTAAGGTGGGGGGGGGAGTGAGAGAGACAGACAGAGACAGATACAGAATGCAAAAAGAAGTTTGCTGAACTATAAGGAATTAATTCACAGTAGGTTTTACATCAATCCAAACTCAAAACAGTCTAAGGAGGATGAACAAGAATTTGAGTGCGCTCTTTTTATGAATTGCCTTAATGAAAAGAAAGGCTACATGACATAGCAAAAATAAAAACAGCCTGCCTCTCTCTGTCTTTATTTCTTAAAAACTTCATCTCATGACTTAAATAACTATGCCTGCAAAGGGCATTGAAGTAATGACCTGATGTGTTTTCTTTGTTTGTTTGTGTGTTTTAAGCTTATTGTAGAGAATTGATTTTTAAGAGGAAGAGGAGTAAAACAATCTACAAAACTGAATAATATATTGAAAAATTGTGACATCCATCATTTGCATTGTTCCCCACCTGTGGACCTCTGCACTTCTGCAAAGGAGTTGAGAAGTGGTATCTTCTCACATCTTTTCTTTTTTAAACTTTAGAATTTCATAACATTGATTTCTAATTGATTTGTAGTTTCTCTCTCTCTTCTATTTATATTGTCAAAGTCAGTATACATATTATTTGGGGGGGTTGCTCACTTTATTTTGCGTCAATTCATATGAGCAAAGCAGAAATGTAGTAATTCAAAGTAAATGTGAGATGCATAAATTTAGGAAAAACACCCCAGGTGTTCATATGGATTATTTGTGCCCAACCAGTGACAGAACATTTTGAGCTTGTATTGGCTGTTCACTCACAATCAGACACACTGTAATTTTTCTCTTTCATATTGATGTCATCTTGGTCTTCTTCAATAATAGAGGACATGAACCAACCAACCAACCAACCACTATTCATAGAAGACCATGCCATACAATACATACTGGATAGCTACATCTAGTTATAGAATGTATTTGTGCCCAAATTTTATGTTAATGCATTCATTGAAGAAATAAAGGTACCCTTAACAAGTTATAATCAGAAGAGGCATATTACCCAAATGAATTTCTTAATTCTATTGTTTCATTAAGACACAATAAGTGTATGTGCTATCTAGATTCACAAAAGTGGTGAACTTGGCTTCAATCTCAAGGGTAGTGGATGCATCCTTTTATTTTTCTTCCCCTATAAATTGACTATGTCTTTGGTATTGCAGACATAAGCACACTTGTACTAGACCATCACCTGGTCTGATAAATGACATGGGTTTTTTTTTCCTTAATCAGCTGGGACAAGTCAGGTGACAAATGATTTCCATTAGCTTCAGCAGAATGGAAACAAAACAGATCAATACAAATGATGTGCAGCAAATTTAGATCATCAATTTCCTTTTGCCCAGTTCTATCATTTTAATACTGAAGTGCTCGCTCGCTCTCTCTCTCTCTCTCTCTCTCTCTCTCTCTCTCTCTCTCTCTCTCTCTCTCTCTCTCTGCCTTTCTCTGTCCTTATCTCTCTCCCTCTCTCTTTCTGTCTTTGTCTCTGTGTCTCTCTCTGTGTCTTTCTCTGTCTCTGTTCTTTCTCTCTCCCCAGAATAGTGAAAATGATTCATTAGAGGTTTAAAAATTTCAGTTACAATAAACTATGCATGATTTAAGGTGAGAACAATATTAATTTTATTCATTGGTACATCACAATATTATTTTAAAAGATGGCAAACAATAAAAATGTTAATGAGGTACATTTCAGGAAATTAATTTTACCTTTAAGTCATGAAAAGCCACAATAGCTTGGGATCTTGTAGGATTTTATTCCTTCTCTTACCTTTAAAAAAAATTTCCATTTATACTTTTTTGCTTGTTGTTTTTCTTTACAAGATTGTGGTGTAGTAGATTACTTTCTAATTGCTGGTTGTTTTCATGATACAAGATAAAAAATGCATTTCAATTCAATAATAAAGACATATACACTGTCATTTTCAAAATAAAAATCAAAACCATAATGAATACAAGAAATGACATTTTTTTTCCATGTGGTCTGACTCTAGAAGATTTACCCCCAAGTGTCATGAATGATAGTCCCTTCTATTGGAAGAAAATAAGAGATTCTAGAATAATCATGCCAGGAACTACAAAGGGACATTTATATTAAATAAAATAATTTATAAGGAGTTTATCCATAGATTTCAATAAATTGCAAAGTGATTTTTTATTATAAAAAGATTTAGAAACACTGAACATTGTAGACTCTAAAATTTTTCTTCCTCACAAATCTATGACTCTTGAGTAGAGAAAAAAACTGAGTTGCTACCACTGAGAGATCAGCTATAAAATTGATGTTGTCATGGTATCCTTCAAGCTTGCCATGGAAACATTAATTATGCACAAGATCTTGCAAGGACAATACATTCTTTACTACCCCTTTTTTATCTACTTAGCATCATAGATTTAGAACCGGAATTCTAGAATCTGTGATTTTATTTTTTTCAATGGGAATACAAAGGGAAGTTTCACTTGGAAGAGAAAAAGTCAAAAATATAGTTAAAGGCATGTGATTTACATTGTCTCAGTGAGATTAAATGATCACTAAATTTGCTCAGGTGATTCCATTCCATAACATCTCTGCCAGGGGATAGAGACAAGATGGTATGAAGGCAGTAGTTCCCTGAAATTCCTTCCCCCAAAACTCCACAAGCCATCAAATTATGACTCTAGCCAAAATTTAGAGGGGCAGAACCCACAGAAAGACTGTGTGATACAATTTCCCAGTCCAAGATAGCTTAGAAGTTCCATGGGAAAGGTGTGTTCCACAGGGACCCGGAATTAGAAAAGCGCTACAGCTGCAGCACAGCACAGAGATCACCAGGAACACCTTGAAGGGGTGGTGAGAGAACTCTGTTGCAACAGAATGAATTTGGAGTGAGGAACACCGGCCTCAGAACAGCCCTGCAGTGAGAACCTGCAGCAGGAGTTTGGGAAGCCAGCCTGCACCTCCAGAGCACAGTCCACAGACAGTAAGGGGGTAAGGAGAGACTGCAGAAATCTCTCTGCTCTCCCTGGTAAAGGTCTCTGCTCTTTGCCCACACTCAGATCAAGGTTGCAGTTTGGGTTTTCATACCAAGATAGCCCAACAGGGATCCCCCCCTCACAGCTCCAGGGCAGAGGGGAGCTCCTGTAGTCATCTACATATTAAAGCACAGGCAAGAGAACATAAGACCTTGAAGGTCCCAGTGGGGTGTCCCTAAAACTCCCCAGAGCCTTGGAAGTGTGATAAATTAGTCTTAGGCTGAGAAAATGAGCAAACAAAAGAAAAAGAAGAATCTGACCATAGAACATTACTTTGGTCCCATGGAAGATTCAGAAGATGACAAACAACATTTCTGTCAATAGAATTCCCCCTCTGTCATCCCCATTCATTTATTTTTAATCTCCCCCTTTCTACTGATTTCATTCCCTATTGTCTATATGCATGCCTTCTCTATAATTAAAAAAAACTTCACTTAATTATTCTTAATTATTCCATGCCCACTGTCATCTAATGTATTTCTTGCCTTTTGTGACTAAACTCTTTGAAAAGGTCATCTGCAATATGTACCTCTACTTTCTCTCCTCTTTCTATCTTCTTAACTTATGATAATCTTGTATCTGAGTTTATCGTTCCACTTAATGATACTGAATTTCACTGATTGCACTAAAACTATTCTCTCCAAGGTTAGTAATGATCATTTAGTTGCCAAATCTAATGTCTTTTTATTTTATCAATTCTCATTGTCCTTGACTTCTCTACAGTCCTTGAGGCTGTTGAACATTCCTCCATAACATTCTCATCTGTGTTTATAGGATACCATTCTCTCCTGTTTCTTATCCTACCTCTCTGATCACTTTTCATTTTTTTTTGAATTTTTTTCCTTTTTCCTTTTTTTTTTTTCCTTTTCCAGCTCATACACTGTAACCACAGATGTTCTTCAGGGTTCAGTCTAGGGACTACTTTTCTTTTACCTCTGTACAAATTCATTTAAAAGTTTCATCAGCTACCAAGGACTTAATTGCCTTCTGTATATTGATGATTCTCAAATCTACTTTTCCTGCCTCAAACTCTCTGCTGACCTCTAAACTCACATTTCTAAATGTCATTGCAAAAAGAATATCCAGTAGACATATTAAATTCAATATTGCACATCACAAATCATTATCTTTCCCATAAACCTTTCCTTCCCACCTTTCCTATTATTAGGAATTATACAGTACACTTTGCAATGCCTAACCACATTCCATGCAAAATCTCCTGCCAAAGCTTGCCAATTTCATCATCAGTAAAGTGATTTTTTAATCACCTCACTTCTAAATAAACTTTAATGACTCCCTGTTTCCAGAATCAAATACAAAATGCTCTGTTTGACTTTCATACATCACCTTCATATCTTTTTAGTCTTCTTGCACATTACTCCTTGGCATGTATTCTTTGGTCTAGTGACACTACCTTCCTGATTATTTGAAAAACAAAAATCTCAGACAAGAAAGGATGGAGTCTTAGGCACTCTTTGATAAAACTCATAAGCTAAGGACTCTAACTAAACTTTCAAGAGACAGAGCCCACAAAGGGAAACAGTGAGGCAGTTCTCCTATTCAAGGTAACCTGGAAAAGGGCAGAAAGGTTCTGCTCCCTGGGATCAGAGGGGTGGCCTGCCAGAGGGGTGGCTTGCCAGAGCAAAAGAAGTTCAGCCTCCCGGAGGCAGCCCAGGAGCGCTGAGAGCCCCAGCTCACAGCAGCAGGGGAGTCTCCTCAGCTTCACCCTGGGGCGCACCAGGCACAAAGTGGGGGAACAATGGGAGACCTCTACCAGAGCGAGTACGAGCATGTGGAGCCCAGCCCTCAGGGCACACAGCAAGCAGCATGGACTTTTGGAAGCCCAGATCCAGAAACAGAGGCAGGTGGAGCCAGTAAGCAGGTGCCCCCAGGGCACGAGCCCATTGAACCTAGGGAGGGGAGTGAAGAGAGAGACTGCAGAGCTCTGTCCTCTGCCCCTGGAACAAAACTCTGGGGCTCTGAACACATTCAGATCCTGATCGCAGTCTAGGCCCCCCCATAGAACAGCAGGGCCCCCCCCACCTGAGCCCCGTGGCAGAGGGGGGGGTGCTTATGGTCATTCACAGACCAGGAGGGAAGACAGAGCCTCACACACTGAGAGCCTTGTGGGAGTCTCCCAAAAGCTCAGGAAGCACCCCCAAACCAGGCTCGGGCTGGGAAAATGAGCAAGCAGAGAAACAAGAGGAAGACCATTGAGAAATATTTTGCAAATGAGCCCAAGATGGATCAAAATATTCAGTCTGAAGATGAGGAAGCAAAAGCTCCTGCATCTAAAGACTCCAAGAAAAACAGAAATTGGGTTCAGGCTATGACAGAGCTCAAAAAAGACTTTGAAAATCAAATGAGGGAGTTGGAAGAAAAACTGGGAAAAGAAATGAGATAGATGCAGGAAAAACATGAAAATGAAGTCAGCAGCTTAGTCAAGGAAATCCAAAAAAAAATGTTGAAGAAAATAGCATCCTAAAAACCAGCTTAGGCCAGATGGATAAAACAGTTCAAAAAGTTATTGAGGAGAAGAATGCTTTAAAAAGCAAAATTGGCCAGATGGAAAAAGAGATAAGAAAACTCTCTGAGGAGAACAAATCCTTCAGACAAAGAATAGAATTCAGGGAGATTGATGAATTTACCAGAAATCAGGAATCAATACTTCAAAACCAAAAAAATGAAATATTAGAAGAAAATGTGAAATATCTCATTGAAAAAACAACTGATATGGAAAACAGACTTAGGAAAGATAATGTAAAAATTATTGGAATACCTGAAAGTCATGATCAGGAAAAGAGCCTTGACAACCTTTTCAAAGAATTACTACAAGAAAATTGCACTGATATTCTAGAAGCAGAGGGCAAAATAGAAATGGAGAGAATCCACTGATCCCCCAGAGAAAGAGATCCCAAAAAACCAACCCCTAGGCATATTATAGCCAAGTTCCAGAACTCCCAAGTCAAAGAGAAAATATTACAAGCCACCAGAAGGACACAGTTCAAATATCGTGGAGGTGCAGTCAGGATCACACAGGACTTAGCAGCAGCTACATTGGAAGCTTGTAGGGCTTGGAATACAATATACTGGAAGGCAAAAGAGCTTAGAATTCAGCCAAGAATGAACTACCCAGCAAGGCTAAATGTCCTCTTCCAGGGAAAAAGATGGACTTTCAATGAACCAGGGGAATTTCACATGTTCCTTTTTGAATGGCCAGAGCTGAACAGAAGGTTTGATCTTCAGATACAGGACTCAGGTGAAGCATGGAGATTGGAGGAGAGGGGGGAAATATGAGGGACTTAATGAGGATGAACTGCATGTATAGAAAAATTATATTAATAATATTCATATGAACCTTCTCAGTTAATAGAGCAGGTAGAGGGAGCTTTTATAGTTGAAGCACAGGAGAAAGCTGAATTCAAAGATAAAATATGGTGTAAAAATGGAGTCAATAGAAAAAAGGGAAACGTAATGGGAGAAAGAAAAAGGAGAGGGGGAATAGGCCAAGATATTTCATATAATAAGATTTTTCTTTATTACAATGAGCTATTGCAATGATATGGAAGGGGAGAGGCAAGGGGGAATGAGGGAACCTTTGCTCCCATCAGAGATGGCTAGGAGAGGAAACAGCCAAAATATTCAATGGGGTATAGATATCTGGAGTAAGAAGGAGGGGGGACAGGGGGAAGGGGTGGGGATGTGAATAAAGGAGGAGAGGGTGGACCATGGGGGGAGAGTGGTCAGATATAACACATTTTCTTTTTTTACTTCTTGCAAGGGGCTGGGATTGGAAGGCCTGTCCAGGACCATAGGGCCAGGTGGATTCTGGGCCTAAAGGGTGGTATGGGGACTCAGGGCCTCTTGGCCCAGGACCAGGGATCTGTCTGCTGTGCCATTCAGCTACCCTACAAAAGAGTCAGAATGAAAGGAGAGAGAAAATATAGTACATGGTAGTGGAGAAATAAGAAAGGAGGGAGTTGAGATCAACAATAGCAACGTTGGAAAAATATGGAAGTAACTTTTGTGATGGACTCATCATAAAGAAGGCGATTTACCCATGACAGAGTTGTTGGTGTTGGAAAAAGACTGAAGCACATTTATTATTATTATTATTATTTGGGGGGGGAGTGCAGGGCAAGTGGGGCTGGGTGGCCTGCCTGGGGCCACATATCAGGGTGATCTTTGGGTGTCTGAGGCCGGATTTGGACCCAGGCGCTCCTGACTCAAGGGCCAATGCTCTGTCTGCCACCCAGCCAACCATACTATTATTACTATTTTATTTTATTTTGGGTCTCTTTTTTTCCTTCTTTTTGGTTTTTGCAGGGCAGTGGGGATCAGGTGGCTTGCATGTCACATGGCTGGGTGACTTTTGGGTCTATGGGGCTGGATGTGGGCTCCGGTGCTCATGGCTCCAGGGCTGGTGCTTTGTCCATTGTGCCACCTGGCCATACCTACAATTATTACTATTCTTTATATTTTAATTTTTTTTCTCTCCCCTTTACTTTATCACTCAAGCAAGTCTATATTCATGGGGGGAGGAGGTATTTCGTTTACTCTTAAACAAGAAGATTTTATGAATGTAAAAAAATGTTTGTAGAAAATGAGAATAAAAAAAGAGAAACATAAAAAAATAAAATAAAAAATAAAGCATTTTTCATATATAAAAAAACAAAACAAAAAGCTCTGTTAATTCTAGGCATTATCTGTGACTATTCCATATCATAGAATGATCTCCTTCCTCTCCTCTGACTATTGACCTCTGTGGGTTTCATTAACTCCCAAATGGAATTCCATCTTTCAGTGGAAACCTTCTTAATTATAACACCTTTCTTCCATTAATTATTTCATTTTTTCATATATATATATATATATTATATATTTCATAATATATATGTATTTATGTGTTTTCTCTCTCCTTTCATTGTAAGCTCTATTGTAACCCAAGAATGTAGCACATTTCCTGATTCATATCAGGAATAAATGGGTTTGTGTAAAAATTGTTTACAAGTTGACTGATACCATGTTAAGTTCTGGGTACACAAGGACAAACAGAATATACCCTTGTCCACAAAGAATTTACATTTTACTGTGAACAGACATTTTGAAATTGTATTATTAATATGTCTAAATAGTAATGTTTGTAGCAGGCACCTCTTCATCATGTTTCTTTTATCCCAACTATTATAAAAACTTAATTTTGTTTCTTTTCTACTTTGAACTTGTAGTAAAATATTCTATTATTGACAATAAATGAAAGAAAAGAAAATAAAGAAGAAAGCTTAATGATTTGAACTAAAGTGAGATCCAAAAAGATAAAAACGAGTTCCTATCAATGGAGAAGTTAAGACAATAGAAAGGGGAGGTGAGAGTATATTAAGAAAATCTTCATGGTAAAGAACACATTTGAGTTGAGTCTTAGGTGGTAGGAATTCAGAAGACAGGAAAACATTACATTAATAATGAACAGAGTGAAAAAGGGCAGAGAGAAGTAGAAAAAGATTTTTGAGGGCCAAAGTTTCCTTCACTTTTTCTGTAATCATAAATTCATGGTACATATATCACTTTTAGATAAGGTTGGGAAAATCTCATTAAAAGGGAAAAGGAAGGAAACCACATCTTCTTAAAAGGCACCATTGGAAATGAAACTATATCATTACTAAACATGTATGCATCAAGTTGTATAGCGTCCAGATTCCTAGAGGAAAAGCTGAGTGAATTGAAAAGAGACATAGATAGCAAAACTTTAATAACGGGAGCCCTCAATCTCCCCCTCTCAAAACTGGATAAATTTAAACAAGATGGAAGTTAAGAAGGTGAATGAAATCTTAAAAAATTTAGCTTTGGTAGATCTCTGAAAAAAATAATAGGGATAGAAAAGAATATAACTTTTTCTCAGCAGCACATGGCACCTTCACCAAAACTGACCATGTAATAAGACACAAAAACTTTAAAAGTAAATAAAGAATGGAGGAAATAATAAATGCATACTTCTCAGACCATGATGTAATAAAAATTACATGTAATAAAGGGTAAGGGAAAGATAACTCAAATAATGGGTGGATCAATCAGCATAAAATAGAAATAATCAATAATTATATCAAAGAAAATGATAATTATGGGACATCATATCAGAATTTATAGGATGAAGCCAAGGCAGTTCTGAGAGGGAAATTTTATATCTCTCTAAATTCCTATATGAATAAAATATATAAAGAAAAGGTTAATGAATTGGGTATGCAGCTAAAAATTCCAGAAAAAAGAACAAATGAAAGAACCCCAATTAAATACTAAGTTAGAAATTCTGAAAATCAAGGGAGAGATTAATAAAAATGGAAAACAAGAAAACCATTGATCTCATATAGAAAACTAAAAGTTGCTTTTATGAAAAAGCCAATAAAATGGGCAAACCTCTGGTTAAGTTGATTTAAAAAAGAAAGAAAATGACCATATTACCAGTATCAAAAACGAAAAGGGTGAACTAACCAATAAGGAGAAAATTAAAGAGATAATCCAGAGCTATATTGCCAAACTATATACCAATAAATTGGACAAATTGAGTGAAATGGATGAATGTTTACAAAAATACAAACTGCCCAGATGAAGAGAAAATAAACTAATTAAATAACCTAATTTCAGAAAAAGAAATTGAAGAAACCATCAGTAAACTCCCTAAGAAAAAGTTTCCAAGTCCAGATGGATTTACAAGTAAATTCTACCAAACATTTAAGTAATAATTAAATCCTACTCTCCATAAACTGTTTAAAAAATAGAAAAGGAAGTTCTGCCAAACTACTTTTATGACACCAACAGGGTGCTGATACCTAAACCAGGAAAACCAAAACAGACAAAGAAAATTATAGACCAATCTCCCTAATGAACATTGATGCAAAAATCTTATATAAATTTTTAGCCATAGACTACAGCAAATTATTACCAGTATTATACACCATGATCAGGTTGCATTTATACCAGACAGGCAGGGATGGTTCAACATTAGGAAAATATTCAACATAATTAAAAATATCAATAGTAAAAACCAACAAAAATCACATGATTATTTCAATATATGCTGAAAAAGCCTTTGACAAAATACAGTATCCATCCCTTATTAAAAATACTAGAAAGTTTACAAATAAATGGAATTTCATTAAAATAATATAAAGTATCTAATATATCAACAAATACTATATTTAATGGGAATAAACTCAGAGCATTTCCAATAAATTCAGGGGTGAAATAAGAATGCCCATTAACCATTACTATTCCATATAGTATTTTAAATGCTTTCAATAGCAATAAGAGAAGAAAAAGAAATTGAAGGAATCAGAACTGGCAATGAGGAAGCAAAATTTCAGTCTTTGCAGATGATATGATGGCATACCTAGAGAACCTGAGAAAATAAACTAAAAAGCTGCCTGAAGCAATTAACAAATTCAGCAAAGCAGCAAGATATAAAATAAGCCCACATAAATCATCAACATTTCTATATATATGAACAACAAAGCCCAAGAACAAGAGGTAGAAAGAAATTCCATTTTAAAATAACTGTAGACAACATTAAATACTTGGGTATCAACCACCCAAGACAAACCCAAAAACTGTATGAACATAATTATAAAGCTCTCCTCACCCAAATAAAGTCAGATCTAAATAATTGGAAAAATGTCAAATGCTCATGGTTAGGTTGAGCTAATATAATAAAAGTAATCATTTTACCCAAATTAAATTTCCCTTACCAAACTATGAAATAACTACTTTACCAATCTAGGAAGAAAAAGTAAGAAAATTCATCTGGAGCAACAAAAGGTCAAGAATAGCAAGGAATTGAAATATATATACATACATACATATATATATATATATATGTATATATATATATACATATATATATATATATGAAGGTGGCTTAGCTTTACCAGATCTAAAACTATACTATAAAGCAGCAATCATCAGAATTGCTTGTTACTGCTTAAGAAATAGAGTAATGGATCAGAGGATTAGGAGAGGTTCAAAAGAAACAGTAGTAAATGACTACAGAATTCTATTTGACAAAGCCAAAGACATCATTCTCTGGGATAAGAACTCACTATTTGACAAAAATTGTTGAGCAAACTGGAGAATAGTATGGCAAAAACTAGGCATAGATCCACATCTCACATCCTATACCAAAATAAGATCAGAATGGGTACAGGATTTAGACATAAAGAGCAATACCTTAGATAAATTAAATGACCAAATAAAACTCTATTTGACCTATGGAAAAGGGATACGTTTATGACCAAACAAAAATTAGAACATATAATGAACTGCAAAATGCATTATTTTGACTATCTTCACAGCCAAGAGTTCTGATAAAGGTCTCATTTCTAAAATATATAGAGAATTGAATTAAATGTAAACTTGTCTTTCTTTTCAAGTACTAAAAGGGGAAAGGGGGAGGGGGAGGAAAAGAAGAAATAAGAATGGGGTAAGGGAAAGGAGAAAGAAAGTGAAAGGGGGCTGGATATAAGGGGACAAACACTGAAGGTGGTATTCAGAAACAAAATACTGGGGAATATGGATGAACTGAAAAAGGGAAAAATACAAACAGAGGGAAGATAGTATGGAGGGAACTAAAGAGTTAGTAATTATTGCTTTTGAATGTGAATGTGATGAACTCTCCCTTAAAACAGAAGCAAACAGCAGAGTGGATTAAAAATCAGAATCCTATAATATGCTACTTACAAGAAACTCAGATGAAGCAGCAAGATACATATAGATCAAAGGTAAAAGGTTGGAGCAAAATATATTTTGCTTAAGCTGAAGTGAAAATAGCAGGGTTAGTAATCCTTCTCTCAGAAAAAAACAGTTGCAAAAATAGATCTCATTAAAAGAGATAAGGAAGGAAACTATATCCTCCTAAACGGTACCATAGACAATGAAGCAATTTCAATAGTAAATATGTGTGGACCAAGTGGTGTAGCATCCATTTTTTTAGAGGAGGAGTTAAATGAGTTATAGGAAGACATTGACAGCAAAACTCTACTGGTGGGAGATCCCATCCCCCCATTTGCAGATTTAGATAAATCTAACCATAAAATAAACAAGAAGGAAGTTAAGGTGGTAAATAAAATGTTCGAAAACCTAGACACAATAGACCTTTGGAGGAAATTGAATTGGGATTGTAAAGAACATACCTTTTTTTCTGCAGTACATGGGACTTACAAAAAAAAATTGACCATGTACTAGGGCATAAAATTTCATAATCAAATGCAGAAAGGCAGAAATAGTGAATACATCCTTCTCAAATCATAATGCAATTAAAAAAAACTCATGTAACAATGGGCCATAGACTAGCAAGATAAATCAGCAAGAGCTAGAAACTGAAATACCTTTCAAAGAAACTTCGGACAATATAAAATATTTGGGAGTCTACCTGCCAAGGCAGTCTCAGTAACTGTGAAAACAACTCAAAACACTTTTCACACAAATAAAATCAGATTTGAATAACTGGGCAAATATCAACTAATCATGAATAGGCCAAGGTAATATAATAAAAAGGACAATTCTACCTAAATTAAACCACTTATTTAGTGCCTAATAATCAAAATTCCAAAAACATTACTTTAATGAACTAGAAAAGATTGTAAGTAAATTCATATGGAGAAATAAAAAGTCAAGAATTTCCAGAGATTTAATGAAAAAGGTGCAAAAGAAGGTGGCTTAGCCCTACCAGAACTAAAATTATATTATAAAGCATCAGTCATCAAAACTGTCTTGTATTGGCTAAGAAATAGAATGGTGGCTCGATGGAATAGACTAGGTGAAAAAGAGTTAGCAGGAAATGGTTATAGTAATCTCCTCTTTGATAAAACCAAAGAGTCAAGTTTCTGAGATAAAGACTCTCTCCTACAAAAACTGTTGGGGAAAATTTGAAGTTACTATGGCAGAAACTTGGATTAGACCAATAACTCACACCCTATACCAGGATAAGATCAAACTGGGTAAAGGATTTAGACCTGAAAGACAATATTATAAGCAAACTAGGAGATAAAGTTATAGTTTATCTCTCAGATTGATGGAAAGGGAAGCAGTTTATGACCATGGAAGAGATGAAGAATATTCAAAACAAAAGTAGATAATTGTGATTACATTAAATTAAAAAGCTTCTGCACAGACAAAACCATTGTAGCCAAGATCAAAAGAAATTCAGAAAATTGGTCAACAATTTTTACAATTGGTATTTCTGCCAAAGAACTCATTTCTAAAATATATGGAACAGAGTCAAAGTTATAAAAAAACAAGCCATTCCCCAGTTGACAAATGGTTAAAGGAAATGCAGAAGCAATTTAGAAATGAGGAAATCAAAGTGATTCATAGTCATATAAAAATTGTTCTAAATCTTTACTTAACTGAGAAATGCAAATAAAAGCATCTCTGAGGTTCCATCTCACACCTCTCAGACTGGCCATTATGACCAGAAAGGACAATTATCAATGTTGGAAGGGATGTAGGAAATTTGGGACAGTAATACATTGTTTGTAGAGCTTTGAACTCATCCAACCTTTCTGGAGAGCAATTTGGAATTATGCCCAAAGGGCAATAAAAATGTACATACTCTTTGATCCAGCAATACCATTACTGGGTCTATACCCTGAAAAGATCATGAAAAGGGCAAAACATCACTTGTACAAAATCATTCATAGCAGTTCTGTTTGTGTTGGCAAAGAATTGGAAATTGAATGCATGTCCATCAAATGGGGAATGGCTGATTTAATTATGGTATATGTCCATTATGGAACACTACTTGTTCTATTAGAAACCAGGAGGGATGAGAATTCAGAGAGGCTTGAAATGATTTACATGAACTGATGCTGAGCAAGATGAACAGAACCAAAAGAACGTTGTACACTATAACCACAACATGGGAGGATAATCAACCTCACTGGAATTGTTCATTTCATCAGTGCAACAATCAGGGATAATTTTAGGGTATCTGTGATGGAAAATACCATTTGTATCCAAAGAAAGAATTATGGAATTTAAATAAAGACCAAAGACTATTACCATTAATTTTAAAAAAGAAGTTATCTTATTTTGCAGTTTTGCTGTCTCTTAGATATTTTTTCCTTAAGGATATGATTTTTCTCTTAATACATTCAATTTTTTTAGAAAGATTTGGTTTATTTTGAGTTTTACAATTTTTCCCCCCATTCTTGCTACCCACCACTCACCTCCCTCAGAAGGCATTCTATTAGTCTTTACATTGTTTCCATGGTATACATTGATCTCAGCTGATTGGCAACTCATTCAATTTTGATTGATGTATACCATGGAAACAATGTAAAGATTATCAGACTGCCTTCTGCGGGCATTGGGGAAAGGGAAGTAAGATTGGGGGGGGGAATTGTAAAATTTAATAAAAATAAAAAAGAAATTAAAGATATATATATATATATATATGTGTGTGTGTGTGTGTGTGTGTGTGTGTGTGTCTAATAATATGAAAAAATACTCCAAATCACTATTGATTAGGTAAATGCAAAATAAAACAATAATGAGGTGTGATCTCATACTTATTAGATTAGCCTAGATGAGAAAAAGGGAAAATGATCAATCTTGGAGAGCATGTAGGAGAACTGGGACATGGATGCATTATTGGTAGAGTTGTGAATTGATCCAACCTATTTGGAAAGCAATATGGAGCAATGCCCAAAGAGCAATAAAACTGTTCATACCCTTTGATTCAGCAATTCCAATTCTAGGACTATATCCAGAAGAAATTGTTAAAAATGGAAAAAGTCCTACATATTCCAAAATATTCATAGAAGCTCTTTCTGCAGTGGCAAAGAATTGGAAATTGAGGGGATGCCCATCAATTGGGGAATGGTTAAACAAGTTTTGGTACATGAATGCTATCGAATATTATTGTTTTTTAAGAAACCATAAATGTTCGTGACCTATCTATGAGACTGATATCTAATGGGATGTAACTGGCTTTAACCCCATTTGGGAGAAAGACTCTAATAACTCTCAGGAATTTAGACTCCATTCGATAGAATATACAGAACTAGAAGGGCCAGACACTCAGAATTTTCTATGACTTAGATAGAATGATCTAAAAAAACCCCACTACTGTCCTAAAAAGGGGGACAGGAAAGAGACAGGAGGAAGGAGGGGATCGAATGCGATAAATCACATTACACTAAGAGGTACAAAAAGCTATGGTAATAGTGGGGAAGAAGGGAGCAGAGGAGAAACACCTGAATCTTCTTCTCATCAGACTTGGCTTAAAGTCAACCTACACATATTCAGTTAACTTATAAAACATCTAACCTTTCAAGTATTAAAAGGGGAAAAGGGGAGGGGGGAAAGAGAAAGGGAAGGGGTGTGGGGGAAATAAGGGGAAATAACAAAAAGAAGGGAAGGGAAAAGGGAAAAAGGGAAAGGGGAAAGAAAGGGGAGGGTGTGATATAGGAGGGCAAACAGACTGAAGGGGGTGGTTTTCAGAAACAAAAGACTGGGGAATATGGATAAAAGGGGGGGGGAAGGGGGAAAAATGCAAACAGAGGGAAGATAGCATGGAGGGCAATAAAGAATTAGTAATCATAACCTTAAATGAGAATGGGATGAACTCTCCCTTAAAACATAAGCAAATAGCAGAGTGGATTAAGAACCAGAATCCTACAATATGCTGCTTGCAAGAAACTCATTTGAAGCAGAGAAATGTATATAGAGTAAAGGTAAAAGGTTGGAGCAAAATATATTTTGCTTCAGCTGAAGTAAAAAAGCAGGGGTAGCAATCCTTATCTCAGACAAAGCAGCAGCAAAAGTAGATAGCATTAAAAGAGATAAGGAAGGAAACTTTATCCTCCTAAAAGGTACCATAGACAATAAAGTCATTTTAATATTGAATATATATGCACCCAGGGGGACAGCACCCAAATTCTTAGAGGAGAAGCTGAAAGAATTAGAGGAAGACATAGACAGCAAAACTCTACTAGGGGCAGACATCAACCTCCAGCTATCAGATCTAGATAAATCTAATCATAAAACAAACAAGAAAGAAATTAGGGAGGTAAATAGACTGTTAGAAAAATTAGATGTGCTAGATTTATGGAGGAAATTGAATGGGGATAGAAAGGAATATACCTTTTTCTCTGCAGTACATGGAACTTATACAAAAATTGACAAAGTACTAGGACATAAAAACCTAACGATCAACTTCAGAAAGGCAGAAATAGTGAATACATCTTTCTCAGATCACAATGCAACAAAAGTCATATGCAATACTGGGCCAAGGAGATATAGACCCAGAACAAATTGGAAACTGAATAACCTCATTTTAAAAAATGAGTGGACCAAAAAACAAATTATAGAAAGAATTAACCATTTTATCATAGACAATGATAATAATGAAACAACATACCAAAACCTATGGGATTTAATTCAAAGCAATGCTCAGGGGATATATTATAGCTCTAAATGCTTATATCAATAAATTGGAGAAAGAGGAAATCAATGAACTAAACATGCAACTAAAAAATTAGAGAAAGAACAAATCAAAAATCTCCAATTAAGTACCAAATTAGAAATTCTAAAAATTAAAGGAGAAATTAATAAAATTGAAAGCAAAGAAACTATTGAATTAATAAATAAAACCAAAAGTTGGCATTTTGAAAAAAAACAATAAAATTGATAAACCTCTGGTCAATTTGATTAAACAAAAAGAAAGAAGAAAACCAAATAGCTAGTATCATAAATGAAAAAAGGTGAACTCACCACCAATGAGGAGGAAATTAAAGTAGTAATTTGAAATTATTTTGCCCAACTCTATGCCAATAAATATGATAATCTAAGTGAAATGGATGAATATTTACAAAAATATAAGTTGCCCAGGTTAAATGAAGAAGAGATTAAATACCTAAACAACCCTATCTCAGAAAAAGAAATTCAACAAGCCATTACTGAACTCCCTAAAAAAAATCTCGAGGGCCTGATAGATTCACAAGTGAATTCTACCAAACATTTAAGGAACAATTGGTTCCAATCCTATATAAACTCTTTGGAAAAATAGGGTAAGATGGAACTCTGCTTAACTTTTTCTATGAAAACAATATGGTGCTGTTACCTAAACCAGGAAGAGTTAAAACAGAGAAAGAAAATTATAGACCTATCTCCCTGATGAATATAGATGCAAAAATCCTAAATAAAATCTTAACAAAATGATTACAAGTAATCACTAGGATAATACAGTATGATCAAGTAGGATTTATTCCAGGAATGCAGGGTTGGTTCAATATTAGGAAAACTGTTAGTATACTCAATTATATCAACAGCAAAACTATCAGAAATCATATGATCATATCAAGAGATGCTGAAAAAGCTTTTGACAAAATACAGCATCCATTCCTATTAAAAACACTTGAGAGTATAGGAATAAATGGACTGTTCCTTAAAATAATTAGCAGTATCTATCTGAAACCATCAACAAGCATTATACTCAATGGGGAGAGGCTAGAGGCATTCCCAATAAGATCAGGGGTGAAACAAGGGTGCCCATTATCACCACTACTATTCAATATTATATTAGAAATGTTAGCATCAGCAATTAGAGAAGAAAAAGAAATTAAAGGAATTAGAATTGGGAAGGAAGAGACAAAACTCTCACTCTTTGCAGATGACATGATGGTCTACCTAGAGAATCCCAAGAAATCATCTAAAAAACTACTGGAAACAACTAGCAATTTTAGCAAAGTTGCAGGTTATAAAATAAACCCTCATAAATCATCAACTTTTCTATATATGTCTAGCAAGAAACAGCAGGAAGAGCTAGAAAGAGAAATCCCATTCAAAGTAACCTCAGACAGTGTAAAATACTTGGGAGTCTATTTGCCAAGACAGACTCACAATCTTTTTGAAAACAATTATAAAACACTTCTCACACAAATTAAATTAGATTTAAATAACTGGGAAAACATCAACTGCTCATGGATAGGTAGAGCTAATATAATAAAAATGACAATTCTACCAAAACTAAACTATCTGTAGTGCCCTACCAATCAAAATTCCAAAAAATTACTTTAATGAGTTAGAAAAAATTGTAAGTAAATTCATATGGAGAAATAAAAAGTCAAGAATTGCCAGGAGCTTAATGAAAAAAAGTGCAAAAGAAGGTGGCTCAGCCCTACCCAATCTAAAATTATATTATAAAGCATCAGTCATCAAAACTGTTTGGTGTTGGCTAAGAAATAGAGTGGTGGACCAGTGGAATAGACTAGGTGTAAAAGCAGGAGAGGATTATACTAATCTGCTGTTTGATAAACCCAAAGAGTCTGGCCATTGGGATAAAAGCTCCCTCTTTGATAAAAATTACTGGGAAAATTGGAAGTTAGTATGGAAGAAACTTAGATTAGACCAACACCTCACACCTTTTACCAAGATAAGATCCAAATGGTTACAGGACATAGACATAAAAAAACAATACTATAAGCAAATTAGAAGATCAAGGACTAGTTTACCTGTCAGATCTATGGAAAGGGCAACAGTTTATGAATAAGGAAGAGTTGGAGAATATCACCAAAAACCAATTAGATGATTTTGACTACATTAAATTAAAAAGCTTTGGCACAGATAAAACCAATGTAACCAAGATCAAAAGAAATGTAGTAAATTGGGAAACAATCTTTACAACTAATGATTCTGACAAAGGACTCATTTCTAAAATATATAGAGAACTGAGACATATTTTTAAAACAAAAAGCCATTCCCCAATTGACAAATGGTCAAAGGATATGCAAAGACAATTTACAGATGAGGACATCAAAGTAATCCATAGCCATATGAAAAAATATTCTAAATCATTAATTATTAGAGAAATGCAAATTAAAGCTTTTCTGAGGTACCACCTCACACCTCTCAGATTGGCCAGTATGACCAGGAAGGATAATGATCATTGTTGGAAGGGATGTGGGAAATCTGGGACACTGTTACACTGTTGGTGGAGCTGTGAACTCATCCAACCCTTCTGGAGAGCTATTTGGAACTATGCCCAAAGGGCAACAAAAATGTGCATACCCTTTGACCCAGCAATACCACTATTGGGTCTATACCCTGAAGAGATGAGGAAAAAGGGTAAAAACATCACTTGTACAAATATATTTATAGCAGCCCTGTTTGTGGTGGCAAAGAATTGGAAATCCAGTAAATGTCCTTCAGTTGGGGAATGGCTTAGCAAATTGTGGTCTATGTATGTCATGGAACACTATTTTTCTATTAGAAACCAGGAGGGACAGGATTTCAGGGAAACCTGGAGGGATTTGCATGAACTGATGCTGAATGAGATGAGCAGAACCAGAAAAAACGCTGTTCACCCTAACAGCAACATGGGAGTGATGTTCAACCTTGAAGGACTTGCTCATTCCATCAGAGCAACAATTGGGAACAATTTTTGGCTGTCTGCAAAGGAGAGTGCCATCTGTATCCAGATAGGGAGTTGTGGAGGTTGAACAAAGTGCAAGGACTATTCCCTTTAATTTAGAAAAAAAAACCAGATAGCTCATTGTCTGATCTTGTTACCTCTTAGACTTTTCTTCTCTTTAAGGATATGATTTCTCTCTTATCACACCCAATTTGGAACAAGGTACAACATGGAAACAAAGTAAAGACTGACAGAGTGCTTTCTGTGGGGGGAGAGGGGAGGGAAGCAAGATTGGGGGAAAATGTAAAACTCAAATAATATCTTTAATAAAAATAAATTTAAAAAAAGAAACCATAAATGGTCAGACTCTAGAGAAGCATGGAATGACTTATGAAATCTACTACTGAACAAAAGAAGAGTCAAAAGAACAATGTACATATTAACAACATAATGAGATGAACAACCTTGATGGAAGCAACTCCTCTCGACAGTCCAGAGAGCTAGGACTACTGTATTAGACTGGTAACAAGAAAAACAAAACAAAAGAAAACACACAGAATAAATAATACCCGTACCAAGTCTGATGAACAAAAGTGTCTATTTCATTTAATCATAATTCCTCATGACAAAAATTATTAATTTGCAAATATGTTTAACAAAATATGCATGTAAAATGCTAACTTGAATCTTTCCTAATAAGGTAAAGTGGGGTTGGAAGAAAAGGTGGAGGGACATTTTGTAAGCTGGAAAATACATGTAGAAATGGATGAAAATTAAAAAAAAAAGAAATTTAATAAAAAAAGAAATAGAGTAAAGGCTCAATGGATTAGGAGAGGTTCAAAAGGTACTGCAGCAAATAAGTACAACAATTTACTATTTGAGAAAGCCTAAAACATTAGCCTCTGGGATAAAAACTCACTATTTGACAAAAATTGTTGGGAAAATAGGAATATAGTTTGGCAAACCTAGACATAGATACACATCTCAAACCATATACCAAAATAAAATCAAAATGGATACAGGATTTAGACATAAAGAGTGATACCATAGATAAACTAATGGATCAAAAATTATGTATCTGATCTATGAAAAGGGGATAAATTTATGACCAAACAAGAATTAGAGCACATTATAAACTGCAAATTGAAAGATTTTGACTATATTAAATTAAAAAGATTTTGCAATAATAGAATTAATGCTGCCAAAATTAGAAGAAAAGAAGAAAACTGGGAAACAATCTTCACAACCAGGAGTTCTGATAAAGGTATCATTTCTAGAATATATAGAGAATTACATCAAATTTATAAGATCACAAATCATTCCCCAAGTGATAAATGGTGAAACAATAGGAACAGACTGTTTTTAAATGGAGAAATTAAAGATATATATATATATATATATGTATATATATATATATATGTTTATATGGAAAAAACCTCCAAATCACTATTGATTAGAGAAATGCAAATTAAAACAACAATGAGGTATCATCTCACATCTATAACCCAGATGAAAAAAAGGAAAGATGGTTAATGCTGGAGAAGTTGTGGGACATTGATACATTGCTAGTGGAGTTGTGAATGGATCCAAAGTTTCTGGCATCCAATATCGAACTATGACCAAAGAGCAATAAAACTTTTCATACCCTTTGACTCAGCAATTCCAATTCTAGGATTACATCCAGAAGAAATTTTTAAAAATGGAAAAAGTCCTACATGTTCCAAAATATTCATAGCAGTTCTTTTTGTAGTGGCAAAGAATTGGAAATTGAGGGGATGCCCATCAATTGGGGAAATGGATAAACAAGTTATGGTACATAAATACTACAGAATACTATTGTTCTATAAGAAACCATGACCTATGGGATCTGCTGCTGAGCAAAAGGAAAAGGGGCAAGAGAACAGCGTTCACATCAACATTATAAGATGAAGAATCTTGAGGGAAGCAATTCCTCTCGACAATCCAGAGACATAGGACAACTGCATTAGACTGTTTATGGACTACATTATCCCCAGTCAAAGCAAGAAAAGCAAAACAAAACAAAAGACACAGGAAAAAATACCTTTCTAAACCTGAACACTTCATAAAAGTTACCTCTTTTGTATCTCTTTCCCTTTATCCTAATTCCTCAAGCCCAAAATTACTAACTTGTATGTTTAAAAAATATGTATGTAAAATGCTAACCTGACTGTTCCCTGCTGAGAGGGGGTTTGGGAAGGGAGGGTAGAAGGAAATTTTGTAACTTGGTATATGCATATACAAATGGATGAAAATAAATAAATTAATTTAAAAAGGATAAAGATGAGGGACATCTAGGTGGTGCAGTGGATAGAGCACCAGCCCTGGAGTCAGAACTGAGCTCAAATCTGATCTCAAACACTAAATAATTACCTAGCCATGTGGCCTTGGGAAAGCAACTTTACCCCCTTGCCTTGCAAAAACCTAAAAAAATAAAAATAAAGATGCAATAACAAGAGAACAGTAAATTATAGTACATCATATTATATAGCAAAAGGAATTCAGTGATGATTTTTAGATACAGTAGATATAAGATTACAATAATTTGTAAGAAATGATATTCTAAAACTGGTAAGAAGGATGGAAAGGAAAGGAGAGGGAAAATTGAATTAGGAAGATAGGTTTAAAAACCATCTTACTAGCCTACCATTTGGCCATCAAATGTCATAATTGTGTGGTAGCAACTGGAAGGGTAAAAAGAGGACAGACTAGGAACATTACTAAGGTGAAGTTGATAGAAACTTGTTGTGATAAGAATGAAAGATTGCAGGAAGATTTTTCTTCCTGCACGTTTTTACCATATATGATTCATGTTTTGGGCATTTATGCTACTTTGATGTTTAAAGGTTCCTTATCTCACACATAGTTAAAGTTCATAATTAAAAGTGAGGGAAACAAGACATCTGGTAGATGTGTTGATTTTTCTATTGCTGAGAATAGTTAGTATGATCATCAGAAAGGTCACTGAAAACTTATAACTTCCCATAGAGTCTTTTATTTCTTGGACATGTCTCCAAGGGACTTGGTGGATTAAGGACTCAATGTGTGAATTTAACGAACAGAAAAAAAGGAATTGACATCATATAGGTATTACTACAGAAGCACAGCCAGTAAGGGGAAGTCATATTCAACCAGTCTTCTGGAATGTTTTGCAAACATTATTTGCAGAATAAATTGCAGGAATTCAATGACATAGTATAAGTGGATTTTTTCTTAAAGAAAATCACCATGTTCCTCCTATGATGGAAATAATAGGTTATTGAAAAAGAGGTTAAAAGGAGTTGAGAAAAGAAATCTGATGCTCAGTATCAAGTGGTTTGTTTAGCAACTGTGACTACATTTCATTTATATCAGAAGCATTGAGCTTTGACCCATTTTGCAAGGAACCAGATGTCTTTTTGGTGTTGGCGACATTCTCTGTGTTCCATAACATAAAAAAAGGCCAGGGATGGATTAAATAATCATTTTTCAAAATTCTTCCTTTTATTTCCTCCTTCTCTTCTCTCTTTTATTTCTGCTATTCCTTCTTTCTCATCTGATTTTTCTCACTTTTGTTTTTCTTCTTTTCCTTATCTCCTACTCTCTTTTATTCCTCCTTTCCTTCTTTTTCTTCTCTTCCCTCCCTCTTCTCTCTATCCATTTTCTTCATTTCTTTAATTATAGTTTAAAATAATTCAGATATGATCTATTCTAATGGATAATTCTCTCTTAAACATTACAAGACAAATGATCATACAGATTTTACTGAACTACATTATCTTATACTGATACAACGGATTAGAGTGATAGGTGAATTGGTTTTTCAAACTATTATCTCTCTATACCATTTCTGAGAGAGAAAAGGATTTTTTTTATATAACAGTCATTTGCTTCTCCAAACTCTACAAAAGATTACTTATATTAACAAAGTGTGCCAATTAAGCAGCCTGGAGGACAATGGCAAATAGTACAGCAAGGGGGTGACACTTATAAGGCTCAGTGTGACTCTTTTGCAGATCAATAATCATAAGATCATAATCTAATGACCAGAAGGAACCTGAAAGTTCATTTAGTCAAGCCTGTTCATTTTACAGATGAGGAAATTGTGACCCAAGGAGTCATATAACTTGACCAAGATCATAAAGGTATTAGAAGACCCAATTAAAAATTGTCATCCACTAATAAATAGGAGTGAATTGTCTCACCTAAACATTTAAGAAGTGTTGGTTCTTGAACTTTGCTTTTACTGATCTTTAGAGTCACACTATTGTGTACTTACACAAATATTGATTTAAAACACCTATTTTTTTTGCAAGGCAAATGGGTTTAAGTGGCTTGCCCAAGGCCACACAGCTAGGTAATTATTAAGTCTGAGACCAGATTTGAACCCAGGTATTCCTGACTCCAGGGCCGGTGCTTTATCCACTGCACCACCTAGCCACCCCAAAACACCTATAATTTGATAGAAATTATCAAGCTGAAATAAAATTTAAAATTTACTGATGATTATTAAAAATTATAGCACCAAAGCTGAAGAACAGATTGACTTAACAAACAAGACCTACAAGGGGGAAAACAATTTCCCAAATTAACAGACATCAAGTAGTCTGTCATTCAATTTGCCCAAGACTATCAAAGTATCAGAGCTGCCATTTCTTATTTGTTAAGGGCATCTAAAAAATGGAAAGCAGTTTGGCAGAAAATAGATACAATAAATAAGGGAGCTCATGTAGAAGTAGTTGTTAAAAATATTTATTTTAAATAGAAAATAGGGAAAAATCCTTTTTTACAAGTATGGATGGAGGTGAGTAGTTGCAGCAGCAGCAGCAGCAGCAGTATTAGGAGTAGAATAAGAATAAGAAAAAAAGCAAAGAAATAGCCCTACTGATCAAAAGAAGAAAAAAGCAAGTTTGTACCTTTAAAAAGCCTTTCTGTTGGAAAGTAGCTTTAATCCTTGGAACATTATGACATACAATGTATAGAAAACTCTGGCTTGATCAGTGCACTAAGTAATAAAATTTTTGAATCATTTTTATGTTTAGTGCAATGTTAAGTAATGGGAAGAAATACACATGGAAACTGACATGTTTATAAATCAAAGTTTTGCCTAATATTTTCCATATAACATTTTACTTAGGACTTATAAAGCTATTAGAAGTATTTAGAAGATACTATATTAGTAGTTATCATTAGTTCTATTTTACAGATGAGAATATTTAACCTCTTCAATAGTATATGAGAAGAGCTGGGATTTGCTTATTAAAGGATTTAATTTGAATTCAGGTCCTGCATCCTATATCCTGGGTGACCTTGGGCATATCATTTAAATCTCTCCCCTTCTTTGTTTACTCACCTCCAAAATGTAAGGGTTAGACTTCAGCAGTTTTATTAAATTGGTGATTCTTTGACTTTGGTAGGACTGATCAGTAAGCATCAAATAAAGTGTCTGAACTTGAGTCATACTGGTTTAAAATCCATTACTCACACTATTTCCTCATGTTGCAATGATAGAAATATCTGTAACATAAAGTACAATAAATGACGGCAGATTAAGAAAATCTCTTGATGAAGAATTTATTCAATTAGGCAATGACTCCTGAAGGAGTGTTATTTGAGTTGGGCCTAGAAGGATGGATGGGAGGTAGAGATGGGAGAAAGAGCATCCTAAGGATTGTGATCAAAAGCACAGAGACAGAAACAGTTTGGGCAATACAGAGAAGGCTAGTTGACTCTAGACTCTCTATTTTCAGTCATGTCTGATCTTTTGGGAGGGTTTTCTTGACAAAGATAGTGGAATGGTTCACCATTTCTTTCTCCAGTTTCTTTTACAGATGAGGAAATGAAGGCAAATAGGCTCATATGTCTACATAATGGTAGGGAGAGTGGTGTGATTAATCAGGAAAGGTAAATGGAAGGGAAGTTGTAGAGGGTCTTGAATTCTATCTAGCACATGGATTTCGGGTTTTATCAGAGAGTAAATGAATAATCACTGAATATATTTTAGAAAGAAATTGAAATGAGCAAAAAAGACTTTGGAAATACCTATTTCTGGGGCAGATAGGTGGGTGCGTTTGAAATGGGAAGATATTGATGAGAGGATCGGCTTATAGGAATAGCCTGAGCAAGAAGAGCCGGTTTCAAATCTGGCTTCTGTCACTCAAAACCTGTGTGTCTTTGAGGATATTTCTAAACCTCTATGTTTCTTCACTAGAACCTCAGTTTCTTCATTTTTAAAATGAAGGGCATGTTCAGTTCAAAATCTATGATTCTCTGATTCTATGAATACAGGTCTAACTCAGGTGGTAGTTTTAGTTATGTTAAACAGAATGACCCTGAGTTGATAGTTGTGGGTGACTAGAAAAATAGTAGTTCCAATGTAAAAGAGAAGTCTTGAAAGAGGATTTAGTGTCAGTGGTAGATAAATCATAAGATTATAGACTTTAAAGACTACTCCAACATCATTGTCATCTCATAAATTAAAGAAACTCAACCATACAACAGTTTTGTGTCTTGCTTAAGGTCACTCAGATTTTAAGAGAGAATTTGAACATGGGTTTTCTGGCTTCAATGGATAACTTATTTCCCCTTTATCAGCTGTCTCCCAATGATAAACTTAGTTTTTGGAGCTTTAGATAATTATTATTGAGGTATCTTTATGGAAAAATATTAGATTCATTTGTAAATATGTGATATGATTGTTGAGTCAAAGGAAAACCAATGGTATCTTAGGCAGAGGATCAGAGAATATCTTAGTGTGAAAGTACTTCAGAGGTCATCTAGGGCAATAAAAATCCTCTCTAACCTCTTTTCAAATGTCTATCCAGTCATTCTTTAAGGTCTTTAAGGTCTCCAGTTAGAGGAAAAACCATCATCTTCAAGGGAGTCAGTCCCATAGTTCAGATTTTTTTCTTCTTTTTCTTATATCAGTTTTAAATATGCCCCTTTCAAACTCCACCCCAGATTCTGTCTTTGGAGAATTTCTGATAACATGTTGGACAAGGACATATTGAGGAAACCCCTTGAGCTTTAGTGTGTACAAAAAAGGGACAGTTATTCAGAAGAGAGTCATAGGAGTTACTTAAATAAAATGTTCTTATCTGGGGAGATAATTGGGACATATCAAATTCATCTTCCCTGGGAATCAATGAAAGCCATTTCAAATAAATACACAGCATTTTTCTAGGATAGACTTGAGAGACATAACTGATTCCTATTATCTATTGGTAAATCTCTCAGAATTCCTGTGGGGAGGTGTAGTCTGTTTGTGTGTGTGTGTGTGTAGGAAGTTTAGAGAAAATGGGGAAGGAAGGGAGGGATTTCACTGTGTTAAAAATCAGTACTGTAATTGTTATGATTTGAAAATGTTCCTGAAATTAAATTTATCTTAATGCATATTGTTTTTATAGCAAAAAGTATAGCATGTTAGTAGATTTGTATAATACCAGTAGTTGATTATATATCTTAGCTAAAATTCACCAAAACAAATTTGTAATTCATTGTCCAATGGAAATAGCTCTGTTCTGTATTAATTAGATTAAACTATTGTTGGAATCTTTTTTTTGAGTAGCATCTTTATTATTTTTCATCCATATGTACATGTATATTTTTAAATTACACAATTTCCTTCCATCCTCTCTTCCCAGGCCCTTCCCTCAGTGGCAAACAGTTAGGTTAGCATTGTATATACCTATCTTTCATAAACATATTTAAAGATTGGCCATTTTCGGTATGAGGAATTAGTATTAAAGGAAAGAGCTACGTAAGTGATAACTTTTATAAAGTGTTCATCAGATTAGGAAGGGGTTTCGGAGATCATTTGGCTGCTGGAGTAGTCTCTTGGCCTTAAATTGGATTTGCTTCCTCCCCTAGCAGAAAGGAGAAGAGAGGAGGGATACTGGGACATATCTTATTCCCTGAAGTTTAATCCAGAGTTGAAGAAGAAAACTAGAATGAGTAAAAATTACAAGTCCTGGCCTCTATAAAGGAAAGTTGAGGTATAGTGGTCTATAGTGTTGGTTATTGGTTGGGAAGTTGTTGAGTATCCAAATCTGGATTAAAGAATATGATGAGATTTCAAATGATCACCTTATCCTGGTGTTCAAATTTTTAGTTTATGTGTTCAAATCAAATACATCTAGAGAAAAAAAAGGAAAGTTATTGCCCTCCATCTTGATTTGTTTGGTTCAACTGAAGTGGGCTACACTTTTCTGTATATTCAGGCTGATCTTTCTGCCATCTCCATGCCTTTGGAGTGGCCACAGTCCATATCTGGATTGTACCCCCCTCCTTACTTCCACTGTAATTATTCATTCAGATGCAGTTCAAGCACTATCTGCTACATGAACATTTTCCTCACCCTCCCCACCAAAATGTTAGTGTTCTTTCTCCTAAATTATTTTATATTTTAATAACCTTGCATTTAAAAAATATTCTAAATGCACATAATCATGTTGTCCTCTTCCCTGAAAGAATTCATTTAGATATTTCAGTCATCTCCTACTCTTCATCATCCCCAATTAGAGTTTTGTTGGCAAAGACATTGGGGTGTTTTGTCACTTCCTTCCCTAACTCATTTTATATTTACAGAAACTGAAGTCAAGAGGGTTAAGTTGTTTGCCCAGGATTACATAACTAGTAAGTGTCTCAGCCTGGATGTGAACTCAGGAAAATGAGTCTTTCTGTCTCAAGGCCCAGCACTGTATCCCGTATGGAACCCATCCCTTGAGAGTAGACACTAGTTAATTTTGTGGACAGGATGACTAGCACCCCAAAACAGCAGCTGGCCCTCCCTTATGAAATGAATATTGATTATTTCTTGATTGGACGTTCAGATCTCTCTTCACTGCTATAATATTGCCTCATATATATCACTCAGTCATACATATTTGTAATCCAAATTCACAGAATTATATGCATATAATATATATGTACATGTGTGCATATATTAATGTACATATGTACACATATAACATATGTACATATATTAATATAAATAGATTTCCAATTTATTTTCTCTTCATAATTCCACTTATAAAAACAAGCAAAGACTTAGATCCTCTTCAAAATAAGAGGCATATTTCATAGCAAGAAGGCAAATGCCATTTGTTCTAATGAGGCATATAAGGGTAAGTAATTGAAAAGACTGCAATTTAGGCTTCATAAGGTTGAAAACTAACTGTCTAGTTTGGTCAAGGGCTGGTCAGAAATTTCTGGAGTTAGTGTTTCAAAATTTCTTCACAGGTTGTACCATGAATATATCACAAGCTAGCATATTTAGGAGAATATTTGAGCAGACAATTTTGTAAAACCCATATCTTTTTTAATGGAAGACATTTCTATTACAAGAACACAAAATTGAAAATTGACTAGAGAAAGTGATAACTTTTAAACAGTTCTCCCACTGGTATCTTGAAGTCTTGAGAGACAAAACAAAGTCTTATTCTTTGGCCAATAAAAGAAAGGGATCAGATAATTTAAGTGGGTGGATTAGCATATGGGAATGGGAAATCATAATAAGAGATTGTGTTTGTCTTCTCAGTTTATCTTTCTTTTCCTCTCTTTTCCCCCAGGCACTCTCAAACTTCTAATTGATTTCCAAGCCCTGCCTCTATACTTTATACCTTTTTTATGAATGTCTCCTTTCTCTTCTCCCCTCACCCTCCTGTTCCTTAATTAATCTACACATCTAAGAATACCTCTCCTAACTCTCCTGTTTCTTGATCTGCACACCCTTCCAAAAGCCCATCCTTTATCTGATTCCCTTACCTTCCTATTCCTCTATAAGTTATGAAGACTTTTATTACTTTCTGCATGTATATGGTATTCCTTCTTAAATCATTCTGATGAGAAGACGGTTCAAGAACTATCAACCCTTTCACTCCTTCCTTCCTCCACTGTAACAGTTATACCAATTCACTTCTTATGAATAATTGCTCTGATTTATCTCTCCCTTACCAATTTTAATTTTTAAGGATCATCCTATAATACATAACCCTTATAAGATTGACTAAAATGATGGAAAGGGAAAGTGATATATGTTGGAGGGGATGCGGAAAAATTGGGACACTCACTGTTGAAGGAACTGTGAACTGATCCAACCACAGTGGAGAAAAATATGAAATGGTACTCAAGAATTATAAAACTATGCATAGCCTTTGATCAAGAAATATCACTATTAAGTCTATTTCCCAATGTGATAAGGAGAAAAGGAAAGGAGCCTACATGTTCACACATACAGAGAGAGAGAGAGAGAGAGAGAGAGAGAGAAAGAGAGAGAGAGAGATCAACTCTTTGCTCTTTGAACTCTTTTTGGTAGCTAAGAACTGGAAACTGAGGCGATGCTCAACAATTGGGTAATGGTTAATTGTAGTGTATGATCGTTATGGAATACCACTGTGCTATAAGAATCATGGAAAATTTTGCCTAAAATAATGAAAGATAATGTGAACAGAATTATATTAGGAAATAATAATGTCAAGAGAATAATTCTGGACAACCAAGTTATTTTAATAACTAGAAATACTTATATTACCAATAAAGAATCTATGAAGAAGATACTCATCATTGTCATTTTGAAACACTGGATCCAGAAATTTCTGACTAGAACTTGACCAAACCAGAGAGTTAGTTTGCAACTTCATGTAATCTAATTTGCAGTCTTTTCTTATATTCCTCATTAGAGAAGATTGCATTTGCCTTCTTGCTATGAAATATTCCTATTACTTTGAAGAGGATCCAAGTCTTTGCTTATTTTATAAGTGTAATTTTAAAGAGGAAATAAATTGGAAGTCTTTAATAATGTATGTCTATAATAAGTCTAAAAAACAATATAAATTTTATATGTATTTACAAATATACATCAAAAAGTGACCCTCTCGTGAAGTTTGATAAGAATGGGACAAGACTTGAACTTGAAATGTAACAAAAGAAAAAAATTATTTTAAATGATAATAAAGACATATCCTTAAACAATTAACTTATAAAATTCCTATAAACTCTAAACGACAAATTAAGTGGGTGAAAGAGCTACTCAAATTGGCCAACCATCAGAAAATGAGTAAGGAATTTTATAATTCAAAATTCCATTTCCTTATTATAAAATTTAGAAATTCAATGCATTCTTTATTTCCCCCTTTTTATGTAATCAGAAAGACATAGTACTTTCCTAGATCAAACTTACTCAGCATACAGTACACAGATATTTGGACAGAAAATTATCTATCTTTCAATCTATCTATCTAGGTTTATATATCCAGACAGATTTAATACTGGGACTCAAATCTGCTTTCTTTTTGATTTCATTCATGATTTTCCAATATTCTATTTAAATTGCATTTAAATAATTTTCACAATATTTATAAAATTTTGAATTCCAAATGCCCTTGTTCTCTTCTGCCTATCTTTCTACCTGGAGAAGGAAACATATTTCCTTATTTCAAAAACCAATAAGAATAAAGAAATTTGGGTTTTTGTTAGTTTTTAAGTATCTTTTAATCTGTATTCAGAATCGGCAGAATCGGCATTTAAAATTGGTAAGGGAGAGATAAATCAGAGCAATTATTTCATACACATGAGAAGTGAATTGGAAGAACTGTTACAGTTCTCTGGACCTGAAGAACATTTTCTAATTTAGGTTCCTTGGAGCTTCCTTGGATCTAAGTTTTTCACAATTGGTCATTCTTCCTATATTTACAGTATTCAATGTTTTCCTGGCTCTGCTCACTTTGTTTTGCATGAGATAATATAAGTATTGCCATATTTTTTTTCAGAAATCATGCTATTTATCATTTCTTATGTCATGGTTGTTCAGTCTTTTCAGTAGTATCTGACTATTACTTCATTTGGAGTTTTCTTGGAAAAGATACTAGAATGGTTTGCCATTTCATTATCCAGAACCTTTTACAAATGAGGAACTGAGGCAAACAGGATTGTGTCTTGTCCAGCTACTTAGTGTCTTGAGGATAGATTTGAACTCAGGAAGATGTCTTCCAGACTTCAGCCCCAGCACTCTATTCATCTATCTGCCATCATTTTTTATAGCATATACTCGTATTCCAAAATAATCACAAACTGCAACTTATTCAACCATTCCTCAGTTGGTTGATATTGTCTCAGTTTCTGACTCTGACACTACACACACACGCACACACACGCACACACACGCACACACACATACACACAGAAAGAAAGCTATATATAATTTTTTGTACATTTAGGTGCTTTTACCTATTCTTTTATCTCTGGGATCCAAGATTAATAGTGGTATTACTGTTTCAAATTGTGTGCACATAGTTGGACATAGTTGCAAATTATTTTCCATAAAGGTTGGACTAGTTTGCAATTTCACCACCAGATCATCTGTGACACAATTTTTCCATATCCCATCTAATTCCTGTCATTTTCCTTTTCTGTCATGTTTACCAATATGGATAAATGTGAGATGATATCTTAGAATTGTTTTAATTTGAATTTCTCCAATCAGTAATGATTTAAAACATTTGAAATGTCACTATTGATAGCTTTAATTTCTTCTTCTAAATATCATTCTTAGCATTTGATTATTTAATAACTGGGGAATCAATCTTATTTTGATAAATCTGTTTCAGTTCCATCTATTTAGGAAATGAATCCTTTTGCTTTAGTTTTTTGTTTTAATTTTGGTTGTATTAGTTTCTGCAAAAGCTTTCTAATTTCATGTAATCACAAATCCATTTTTAATACTGAAATGCTCTCTATCCCTTTTTTTGTTATAAAAATTCTTTTCTTATCCATAGATATGACAAGGTACGTTTTTGCATGCTTTCTTAATTTCCTTGATATAACCCTTTATGTCTAAATCATTTTTATTCATTTTGCTACTATCTTGATATATTGTGTAATTATGTTGTGCTGTATCTTGGTTTCTGTCAATCTGCTTTCCTGTTTTCCAAGTATTTTTTGTTAAATGGGGAGCAGCTACCTAAATACTTAGATCTTTGAGTTTATCAAACACTAGTTTACTATAGTCATTTACTCCTTTGTTTCTATACCATCTACTACACTGAACCAGGACTCTGCTTCATAGTCAATGCCATATTGTTTTGAAGGTTATCACTTTGTAATATCATTTGAAATATGGAAGTTCTGGGTTATCTTCTTTCACATTTATTTTTATTATTTCCATAGTATACTTGATTTTTTGAATGAATTTCATAAGTTACTTTAGATACAGCATTGGATAGGTAAATAAACAGGTAAAATTGTAATTTTCATTAAATAGATGCAGGTTACTCATGAGCAATTAAATTTTTCCATTTAAAAATATCTGTCTTTATTTCTGCCAAAATTTTGTTTTGTAATTTTGGTCATAAAGTTCACAAACTTTAGGTAGAATCTTTAGGTAGGTAGAATCCATTTACTGTAATTGGAATTTCTCTTTATATATCTTCCTGCTGTATTTTTGGTAGGATGTGGAAATTCTGATGATTTATTTAAGCTTATTAAATTTTATTAAATTAAGCTTATTTTATATCCTTCAACTTTATCTATTTTGTGAATTGTTTCAACCAGGGCTTTAGGGTTCCCCAAGTGTACTATCATGTCATTTGCAAAGAGTGATGGTTTTGTTTCTGGATGTTACTCTAATACTTTCATTTTTTCTTCTCTTATTTCTAAAATTAGCATTTCTATTTCAATAGTGAATAAAAGTGATGGAAATGGGCATCCTTATTTTACTTCTCATCTTAGCAGGAAAGTTTCAAGTTTGTTTCCATTACTGATAAAATTTATTTTTTTTTTGTTTTTTCATAGATACCACTAATCATTTTAAGGAAAGGTCCATTGATTTCTCTGGTTTCTAGTTATTTTTAATAGAAATCAATAGTGTTTTCTGTATTTTTTGAAATAATTGTATTTTTTTGTTGTTGTTTCTACTATCAATGTGGTCATTTAACTGACAGTTATCTTAATATTGAACTTGCCTTTCATTCCCAATATAAATTCCAACTGTGGTAGTTTATCATTTTTTGATATACTTCTATACTCTCCTTGCTAAAATATTATTTTTAAAAATCACATTAATATTCAATAGGGAAATTATTCTATAGATTTTTCCTTTCTATGTTTTTTTCTGTTTGGTTTCAATATCAAAATCATATTTGCATCAGAAAAGAAATTTGATAGAATTTACCTATTTTTAAAAATAGTTTATATAATATTTTGATTAATTTTTCCTTAAATATTTCACACAATTTACTTGTGAGTCCAACTGCTCCTAGGGATTTTTTCTTCGTGAGGTCACAGATGACTTCTTTTTCTAAGACAGATCTATTTTAGTATTCTATTTCCTCTTCTGTGAATCTGGGCTATTTATACATTTTTAAAGATTCTTCCATTTCACTTAGATTGCAAGTTTTACTGGCCTAGAACTAGGCAAAATAAAATAATTATGGTAATTTCCTCTTCATTGGTGGAATATTCACCCTTCTCATTTTTTATACTAGTAATTTGGTTTTCTTTCTTTTTTAAAATCAAATTTGCCACAGGTATGTCCACATTATTGTTTTGTTTTATAGAACCATTTATAGTTTTCTTTATTTGTTCAAAGATATTTTTTCTTTCATTTTTAAAAATCATTCTTTTTATTTTCAGAATTTTCATTTTGGAACTTAAATTAATATTTTTAACTTGTTCCTTTCTATTTTTTTTATTTGCATGCCCATTTTATTAATGCATACATTTAGAGATAAAAATGTTTCCCTAGGTACTGTTTTGGTGATAAAGAATGGGAAGTAAGGACTAAACAGTATCCCTTTCCCAAGTCGGGTTGCCTGTAAAAAGTTTACAAGGCCCCATGGACAGAGGACACCAGCTAAGAGCTGTGTAGGGATTATTTCAATGCTTCCTCCTACAGAGATTCCATCTGTTCTTTTATAACCTCTGTTGTTAATACCAACTGGTAAAGCAAGGCTTTCAGATGATTTCACAGGTCCCAAATGCCTTCTTTTCCCTTCTCACCAGTGACATTTTGGTCCATGAGTCCTACAAAAACTATCTAAGCAAAAACTTCTATAATCATACACACACACACACACACACACACACACACACAGAAAATTCACATTATAGCTTTCTTCTGCTATTTCTCTTAAAAGTCTACCACAGACATCTTCATTTTTTTTATGGGAGTCCTAATTTTTTCCTAACATCTTAGGGCACATGCCCTTTTCTTCCAAATACACCTCAAAAGAATTTCCAGAAGAAAATTGATTATCTTATTTGGGTCTCCATTCATGTTGTCTTAAGATTTGGAAAATGTATAAGCAAGATAAAATCTGAAAAAGAAACAATTATTAATTTCCTCAAGGTCATTTTCATCGCCTCCTACCTTCTATAGTGAGAACCACATCCTCAAACCCCTAGAAATGAAAAATACTTTGTTTCAATATGAGAGTTTAGCCTAACTGTAGCCCACCAAAGAAGTTGGCATTCTCCATATTTTGCTCAGTTCTGTTCTTCCTTGCAGGAACTAGTGGAATATTAAACACGGCCATCCTCATGCAGTGTTTCCTAATTTATAGGACATCTAGGTGATACAGTGGATAGAGTCAGAAAGACTCCTCTTTGTAAGTTCAAAACTGGCCTCAAATATTTAATAGTTATGTGATCTTGGGAAAGTCGCTTAACCCCATCTGCCATAGTGCCTCATTTGCCTCTCAAAGGAGCTTGAGAAGGAAATATTAAACTACTCCAGCATCTCTGCCAAGAAAGTCCCAAAATAGGGGCATGAAGAGTTAGGCCTGACTGAAAATGTACTTGACAATAACAAAAATTCTACATGCAAAATAAATCCTTTGTTTTATAAAGAATAAATTAACCAATAGGGTCTGGTTCCTTTCTGTCTTTCGGTTTCTAGCAAATTAGTGAGATCATTGTGATCATTAAGATTCTTCTTTTCTGGAGTGGATAGAGCACCTGAGTTCAAATCTGGTCTCAGGTATTTAATAATTGCCTAGTTATGTCACCTTGGGCAAGCCACTTAACCCCATTGCCTTAAATAAATAAAAAAAATTTTTAAGAAGTTTCTTTTTTTGTATAATTGGGGAGGGAAGGTAAAGATGTATGTGTCACTTGATAAGACTTATTTTACACTGAACTTTTTCACTTGGAAAATCTTGTCCAACTTCACTCCATACTATAGGTCTCCTTCCTCCTTCATCCCAGGAACTTCACTGACCCAAATTCTATTTCATTACTAAAGGGAAAAAAACCAGTCCCTATGTGCTTGAGAGTTTCTTCTCCTACCTTAACATAATTTATAGACCCAAAGAATCATCAATTTAGATCTAAAAGGGAAGTCAGAGTTTACTTAGCTCAACTGACACAATTTACAGATAAGGAAAAGGCGCACAAAGGGGAAAATCACTTGCCTAGAATCACAAAGGTAGTGAGTCAGATTTTGAACAACCCTACCAAATGCACAGTTTCACTTTACAACGTTTGTTCTCTTTTAAGTCTATAACTGGACAGGAAGATAGAAGTTACATAACAGAAGGGAAGTGAAGACACTATTATGATTACTTCTTAAATATTTAGGAAAAAATTAAGGTATGCATACCATAACATTAATGGCAAGAAATGAAACTCATACCTATCACCACACTATGCAATAGTTGTTTTCTATTGAAGAATCTTCCAACAATCTCACAAGATAACACAAGTGAATAAATATCATAACAACCATAACAACAATAGCCTAAAGAGATCTTTGAAAGCATATTTTTGGTTCAAAAATATAAGAATTGCCCTGAACTATAATTTACCCTTATCTTGTGCTTTGAAGTTGACAGTGTCCTTTTCTTCCAATTGTGGGAGCGTATGAAGGTTATCTACAGTCTTCAGAAGTTGTTAAAGTTCAGAGTGATAAAATGATTAGGTTGGAGTTACACAGTCAGTTTTGAAACTTTAACCTGAAATTGGTCTTTTGTGTCCAAATCCATGATGTTTCTGGCTGCTCTTGCTCTTCAGTCCTGTCCAACTCATTGTGAACATATTTTGGGTTTTCTTAACAACCAAATGGGAGTGGCTTGCCATTTCCTTCTCCAGTACATTTTACAGATGAGGAAACGGAGATAAGTAGGGTTGAGTGACTTGCCCAGGGTCACGTAACTAGTAAATGCTTAAGGTCATATTTGAACTCATGAGGGAGCAACCAGGTGATTCAGTGGATAGAGCACCGACCTCTAGAGTCAGGATGACCTGAGTTCCAATTAGCGTCAGGTACTCAATATTCACCTAGCTCTGTGTCTTTGGGCAAGTAGCGTAAAAATAACAACAAAATAACAACAACAACAGCAAATACAGATTTGAATGCATGAAAATAAATATTCTTGACTTTGATATAAGCACTTTATCCACTTTATCACTTAACTGACCTAGATATATTACATAAAACATGGAACAGTAATCTGACTGTTTGATGCCTTTTGTGCTCAAAGACCAAAATGATATCACTCTGTGGGAGTCAAATACAGGATATTTTACTGTGACTGATCAGATTCAAATGAACATTTGGAGTAGAGATGTCTTCAGATTTGTACATCTCACTTTTCTTTTGAACTACTGCAATTCTGTAACCTTCTTTAATGTTGGTTTGCCATTTGAGGTGGTTCTTATCAATGTTACACAAAAACATTCCAAAATTCACCAGAAGGACCCTGAGAATATGCTCAGTAGTCTCCAAATTTCTATATGAAAGAAACTAATATGTATAACAACAAGGTCACAGTGTTGACATCAGCAGGTTACATAAGTACATGAATATACATACATACTAATGTATAAATATATTTATAAATTTATTTATATTCATTATATATTTGTTTATATTTTTGTATTTAGATATTTATGTACATGTAGTTATATTTTTTATTTATATTATATATGTATAAATTCACACACAGTAGTAAGGTATTGGAACATGACTTAAGTAATGTATCTATATAATATGCACAAGATAACATAAAGCAAACAATGGAGAAAAGAAGAAAAAATAATTATAATAAAAATGCTTCAATTCACATGTTCGTCAGTAATTACAAAAAGACAATGTTGACTCAGTAAACATTAGCATGATCTTCTGACTACCCATATGGAACATTTTACTAGTTTAACCTGGGCCATCATATTTAATTCCAGTTACTAAGCGAAAAGTCCTCAGACTTCTGTGATCTGGTGACCCTCTACCTGTACTAGGAGACAGGCTACTCATTCTTAAATTACTCTTTTTTTCCTAGACTAAGTGATTCTTGTATTCCTGAAAAGGAATCACTTCTCTTCTGGCCCCAAGAGCTCCACAGTCCAAATTGCTCTCAGTATTATTAGGAAATCCTTGTTTCTCCGAATGTCAAGTCCCAGGGGCCCAATCACTTCCCAAATGCCTGTTATATAAAATTGCTTCTGCAAATGTGCCATCAATTATCCAATCCTTTATAAAATTAACTCTTTGCACTGAGACTATTTTCTCTACTGCCTCAATCCCTATGATGCATATATATTTATATAAACAAAAATACACATGTATGTTATATATGCACATGAAACATGCAAGAACACATGGGTAGAGATTCATAGGCAAAACCAGAGTGGAACAGTTATTACTTAAGTATCTTAAGCCAAAAGAAAAACATGAATTTTCATCTGCAGGGGATATTTAATGTACTTCCTCTAACCAACAATTTGACCAGTTTTATTTAGATTATTTTATTAATTGTCTAATTAACTTTGGTCTTAGATAACCTGAATTATGAATCATGAGGTACATTAGATCATTTTAAAGTTTTTATTGAATTTTTAGTTTGATGTTTGTACAATAGCATTAGGTCAATTTTGTAATCACTTTCCAACTAAACAGTCAATCCCAGGAGGTGCCTAAAACCAACTCCTTACAATTGCTCTGAATTGCAACCAGAGAATGTCATTATTAAGCATAAAGTGTCACTATGGATGGTTTGTAGTCCTGAGAGGAAGCAGGTAACAAAAAAAGGAACTTCGGCAGTCAAAGTCTCTGAATTCTGAAACTGTTTTCCATTGATTGCTAATTACATTTACAGTCATCATATGTGGCCATGCCATCCATTCTTTCTTGATACTATAGTATCAGTAATGTTTAGGCTTAACCTAAACATATTCTAGTGTTGTGCCAGCATAATTTTGATCCTAGAACGTAAAATTAAAGAGGCACAACTCAAAATCTGGCTTCAGATTCTCATTCTGACCTTATTACCTATGTGATCTTGCTCAATTCAACTAATCTCTTTGCTTTTTTAAAAACTTTTATCAGCTCTAAAATAAGACAGTTGAACTAAATGAGCTCAGAGGTTCCTTCTATCTCAAGATTTATGTGCCATAATTCAAAATATAAGCTCCAAAGATTGTTTTTCTTTGAATGGGCCCATTGAGAAAAGAACACACAGTATGGCAAAGCAAGCTGGGACTTGAAGGGAGAAGATGGTTTCATTCATTCACTTTAACATTTTTGATATTAGCCTTTTTTATTGGTTCTCTTGTATAACAAACCATTGTAGCTTTCACAAATTGTTCTGATAGTCCTGGAATGTATTTTTTTTTCTAATCTGCTATTTTTTAGACTTTCTAACTTCCTCTAGAACTCATGAATCATACTATTCCTGATCCTTCAAGATAGTTGCTAATATCATTCCTCAATGAAATTACTTCAAAATTACTTCAAAATATAAATGTAGCATTTTCCTACCTGTATACTTGTTTCTCCCAATAGAACGCAAGTTGATTGAGGGCAGGCACAATTTCATTTTGGTATTAGGACCCCTCTGTGCATAATGCGATTCCTAGCACATAGTAGTTGTTTTATAAGTCTTTGTTGAATTCCATCAGATGGTTATGTATGCATCCAAGTGGCCAGCTGGAAGGAACTCAGGACTTAGACTCAGAAAACCAGACTTTCAGAAATAAGTCTAATATCTACCAAATACATAGTCTTGGATAAATCACTTGAGTTCTTTATGACTCATCTTATCATCAATAAAATAGGAATCACAAGCTTACAAGATTCCTCATTTAGAGGAAAGAACTATGAAGAACTCTATATGCCCATTCTTCAAAGGATCTGTCGTCTTTATTATATGGTCAAGTTTACAACAGTGATCCTTGCCTATGTTTTCCAGGGCGAAGTAAGGTAACACACATTTTGGTGCCCCCTATGGGTCAATCCTTGTGGGGAATTATGGGAATTGAAACTAAGGAAAACAATGAAGACAATATTGTCCTCTAGTGTCTTACATCCTAATGGAGCAAGACAATACATAAAAGGGGGCAAAAAGGGATGAAAGAGGAAAGGGAAGTATATACAAAAAAAAAGGATGTCAAAGCTCAGAAAGTCAGAAGGAAACCAAGGAAAAGGATAAAGGATGGAAAGCCTGGATCTCTCCACAAAAGGAGGTTTCTGGATGTCCCTCAACAACAGAAGAAGCTAGCCAGCATGGGCAGCAGAATGAGGTAGGGTTAGACGGTTCCAGGAGTAAATGAATTTTCAGGATGGGAAGATCTCAAGCTTTGAGATAATAAAGGCACCATAGAAAAATCTGGAAAATCAGAAGCAAAGTCAGGAGATATTTTATTTTCATAAATTTTCCAAAGGTATCCTACCCCAACTGTAAGAGCTCTTAGGGCATTTTTATAAATGTGTGACTTTTAATATAGAATTTTACTTTTTATTGTAATGTATTTAATAGCTATACAAAGTATAAGCTAATGAGCATAATGTTTTAGAATTTGTAAAATATTTTCCAATTCTGTTTTTAAGTATTAGTCCAGATACGTAATATCTCTGGGCCTCAAATTTCTTCTCTGGACTAAATGGTCTTTCAGCACCATTTTAGCTCCAAATTCTATGGTCTCTCTGGGCCTCATTTTCCCTCAACAGTAAAATGAGAGGGTTAGACTACTTAGTGGCCATGCCATCCATTCTTTCTATAGCATCAGTAATGTTTAGCCTTAACACAAACATACTCTATTGTTGTCCCAGCATAATTTTGATCCTAGAATGTAAAATGAAAGAGGCACAACTCAAAATCTGGCTGATTCCTGAGATCCTTTCCAAATTTGAATCTCTAATTCTACTGTTCATCTTTATGAACAATTGTCTATATTGGTTACATAGTTATGATTATCCCCATTTTACAGATGAGGAAACTAAAACTCAAAAAGTTTATGATAACTCAACCTACATTTAGTATGCAGCTATGAGTTGTAAGAAGTCTTCCTTACATCAAATTCAGTCACTGTTTAATGTTGTGTTATCTCTATAAAAAACTAGTATTAAAATTAGCATTATTTTTTAAACACATGATTGGGGAGAAGAGGAGTAAATGGGGGAAATATGAATAAACTTTTCTCTAGTTTGGGTTTGAATTCCAGATGATCAGTACAGAAAATTGATCACAATAGGATTTTGTACTGAATACTTGCTAATACAAATCCTAGTTTCCTGAGGTTTCACAATGAAGAGATGCACATAACAATTCCCCCTGTTTCTTCCTAATTCTTAAGGAATTGGATGATTGATTCAGAGAATTTCCTTTTAATATTCCTGATTTTATGATTTTGCATACAATCTCATAGCACTATTAGATCAAGGATTGTCTAAGTCTGGAAAACAATCTCAAGACCTAGCCTCCCCAATTAGAAGATCTGTAGACTATTTTCTGTACTAATGTTGAGTTTAATCTTTCAAACCTATTACATAAAAATGGAAAATTCTTTCCTGTATTACAATTTTTTCCTTTACCCAGATCACTGATAGCCCCTTCCCTTGTACTTTTACTCTCTAAATATATGATTGGGAGTGAGAGAGACATATGCCATGCATTTACCTTCATTTTAAAGCAAAATTTCTCAATAAATCAGAAAACCATAAACTCATAAGGGCCTTTGACATCATCTAATCCAACACCTATTCAAACCTAAATCCTCAGAAGCTGACAGATTTATAAAATAGCACTTTTGAAGTCCATAAATCATCTTAGAATTCACTAAGGTTTACTGGCTCACTTTACAATTGAACAAACTTAAATTTGGAACAGTTACCTGACTTGTTGATTGTTCATTTTATAGCTGGAACAGGAATCTGGACAGCCTGAAACAATGTCCTTTCCTCTTTACTGATTTGAAGGAAGGACAATTTAAAGAGTATTTCCATTGCAAAATTATTCAAAATACCATTCCTAAGAAGATATGCTTCTTGTGTATTTAGAATATGTCAATTTAAAACAATTTGTTTTACATATGTCTTTAAATGAACTCATTGATTCTGTAAAGCAAAGTACACTTTTGTAATTAATCAGCATCCCTCAAAATTACTTGCAGGTGAATGCCTTTTTATTGACTTTTTATTATTTTTTTCCCTCAAGAAATCATGCAAAGTTTCTTTGGACATTATCAGAGAATATAATTTATTGAGAAATGAAAACAATTTCATAGCAGCAGAGATTTTGATTTGGAAAGGATCTTAGCTACCATCAAGATTCTACTCTTTTATTTTAAAGAAGAGGAAACTAAAGCCAAGTGAGCAGAAATAAACTAGTCTAAGGTCACCCAAGTGGTTAGTAAATAGTAAGAACTAATACCCTTTGTTTCCACAGACAACAGAAATACAAGGAAACTTAGGAACCCTAAATGTACTATTGGCCTTGCATGGATCTATACTCCTAAAAGAAGGAGGCATCTTGTCCCTATTCTTAGATAACTACTATTTAGAGTCTATATTTTCATGGAAGCATTAAATTGACTTTCATGACACTAAATCATTATAAGATCATGGGAAGTTAAAGGCAGAAAGGACTTTAAAAATCATTGAGTTGAACCCTGTCATTTTTCAAATAAGGAAACTGAGGTTGAGTGGAGATAAGAATTATCCAAGGTCATATAGCTTGTAAGTAGGAGTAAGAGAGTCACTGTATAGTAATCCTAAATTTTCCTCATTGAATCAATCTGAATTCATTATTTTATCTTAAAGAAAATATAGCAATTGATAAGAAATACATCTATTCTTTTTGTAGGTAAAGGAACATAGTTTCTGACTGGACAATTCAAAAATTCTCAGTGAGACAACTCAGCTTCATGTCTCTAAGCTCCCTGGGAGAAAAGACATGATTGTTTTGACTTAGGGAATTTTTCAGGCCCTCCTGTGCCCAAGCAGATAAAAATGCTTCTTTTTATGTCAACAAAGTATTTAATGAGACACAGTAGGTGATAAATTCAACCAGAATTTCTAAGGAAGATTTATTTTGTGCTTGTAGGAAGATAATTGAGAACTGACAGGATGCTCTATGTGGTCTTAGGATATGCATTTGGGGAGAAGGAGAGGGAATTCTAATGGCCAGCTGTCCCCTAAAAATAACCATTTTATCATCAGCTCAGGAAAAAGATAAAATAAAAATGACCAAATACCACCTAGGATTGCTATTGTGATGCTATGAAAAAATGCATAATAATAACTGATGTTTATATGGCATTTTATAGACATTATTTCTATCTGGACAAGTAAGCAATATAAATATGATTCTCATTTGTCAGGAGAGGAAGCTGAGGCTCGGATAACTTAAATGACTTTCCTAGAGTCACAATGTTAGGACATGATAGAAACAGGATTCTAAGGCAGTCCAATTCAATATGACCTTGAACAATATCACCTCCATGAGCCTCAACTGTAAAATGGAAGAGTTGTCCTAAATAATCACTGAAGTGATTTGAGAGATAGATGTTGACATTCTGCTGACTCCAGTTCCTGGACTCTAATCATTCCACCAAACAGGTTACTATTCTTGGACAATTGAAAATGAAAGGAAGAGCTGGATTGAATCTATAGGCCTCTTCTATCCCCAGGATGAAGTTAATATCTTTATATTTCTTCCCAAGGCTTACTGTGTATGCAATATGCATGTATGTATATACAGAGTATAACATCTTCCCTGCCTCCTCAGGATCAAATGTGATCATGTGTACTAAGACACTAAGACTCTTTTTAAATTATAAAGGATACAAATAGCAAAGGTTTGGATTCAAAGCCCATTTAGTAGATTGTTTTCAAAGTAATGCATATAAGTTGGCTTATCCATCGGCAATTGCATTTTACAGATGACAACTGTACCTGAGTACTGCTATGCTGAATTCTTTTTCTTACAAAAGTAGATGGAAAAGGTCTAGAACTTTCTTTGATCAGCTGGAGATACCATTTGAGCCAACCTTAAAGAAAAAAGTTGTGATTCACAAGAAAAAATTTGGGAGGCAGCATAGGGTGATAGAAAGTATACAGGAGTGAACGGCTTGTGTCTAGGGCGATAGAAAGTATACAGGAGTGAACGGCTTGTGTCTAGGGCGATAGAAAGTATACAGGAGTGAAAGGCTTGCGTCTTGTCTTCTACTTATTACCCATCTGACTGATCACTTGGCATTTCTGATATCTGGTTTCCTTCCTCATATATCAAAAAAGACAGCTAGATTAGAGTGTCTCTAAAGTCTCCTAAGAATGCTTCTTTGCCTCATGCTTTCATCCACTGTGTGAAAGAAATGTGTCATGGATCAAAACCCTATGGCCCTATTATTTGGGGGGAAATACCATAATGCTCTCTGGTTCTGACAGAAGACTTTCAGATTCACAAAATAAGCTTTGAGGCAAACAGCGCAGATATCACCATTTGCCTTTTCCAATAGAAAAGGACAATGGTATCCTTGAATAAATAGAAACTTCCAAATGCCCAACTGAATGCTTCACCTTCTTGTCAAGTGTCTGTTATCTTACTAGCACTGCCTTGGCAATGTTTTTCATACACCAATGCTGGTCTGTGACTCAGTTGCTGAATTTATAAATTAGAAATGAGTTTATTCACTTATTAAAAAACTATTTTTTTTAAATTCACTTTAAAAAACTTTACTTTGTTAAAAAGACTTAGCTCCCGTCAATCCATTCAGTAAGTTTTAAGTGCCAACTGCAGACAAAGATTTCACTATACTAAGCAAGAAAATAAAGAAATAAAGCTAAATAAATTGAATAAATAATTAAAAGTATCAAATATATGTCATGGATTCAGTAGAGTGATGGACAATAAAGGATGGATAATATTGAAATATCAAGGATTTGGTCTAGTTTCATGACTCCAAATTCAGTTTTGATTTTCTATTATATTAAAGACGATACAATTAACTGGAACTCAAAAGAGCCTTCAAAGTCCATTTAGTTCATTCTTCTCTCTTAACATTAATGGAAATTGAGACAAACAAAAGGGTGAGTGAATTGTCCAAGATCCCATAGAATCATAGAATCATAAGCATCTCAGAGTTTATCTAGTTTAGTTTCCTCATTTTGGAAATCATAAAACTTAGACCAAGAGATATTTACATGACTTTCCAGAGGTCACCTAGATAGTAAGCAGCAGCTTGTAGTATGAGTTTACAACTTGAAATGCATACATACATATTTTATGTATGTAATAACATGTTGCATAGGTTATACACATGTATAGAAGTTAAACTATATCAGCATCTGTACTTCACAAGATGCTTGTGCAAATCCTGTGTCCTACAATTGATAAAAAAGGTAAAACATGCTTTCAGTTCAGACAATGAAAAGCCATGCTGGCAGAATTGTGGTTGCCAAATTGACATGCCTCTACCTCATCATATTGCCATTCCCTACTGAGAGATTTTGAAGGTCAATGGGCAGGTCCACAAGGTGAGCTAGAGAAAAAGTGCTTGTGTGTGGAGATGAGCCCCTCACCATTCAGAGACACTCACCGTGGGAGCAGAAATATAATTTAATGTTCACTCTAGAAATAAAATTTCCATACAAAAGACATAAGCTCCTTCTCCGTGAAAATAAACAAGACAATCAGTGAAAGAAAGGAAAATGACAAGGCAGTGTGGCTATTCGTTTCAACCTTCTGCCTCTTCAAGTGCTTTGTCTGGTTTTAGAATACAGACGTGAATGAATGCATTGGAAATAAACTCCAGGAGTATCTTTAATGCCTCCCAAGATTTGGAATCTCTGTTTGATTCTTGGGTTTGCCACTGAATGAGCAAAAGCAACAGTTTGGCATTAAATACTGTTTTTTCTCCTCAATGATTTCATCATTTCCTGTTCTTCGAGTTTAATCAGTTGTTACCATTGATATCTTTAGGATTTCCTGCATATAAATATATAACTAGTGCTGGTGACTGGGGTTTTGTCCTAAGTGCTGAAATGTATAGGCTGCCTATGGTTCCCATACTTCCTTGTGCGGATAGAAACAATGGAGCCTCTCCAGTCTTAACCACTCAGATTACCTCCAGACTCCTATGTCTGTCTGCCTATTGGGTATATCTAATAGAATGAACTCCAGATTCCTGAAATTCCACAAGTCTAAAAATAAACTCTCAAGCATTTTTCTCTTTCTAACCATCCTGTAAATGCTCAGGACAACACCATCATCCCAGGTATGCACACTTCTAATCTGGCTTTCATCCAAGAATATGCCCTCTCTCTCATTACCTCCCCATAGCCAATCTGTTGGTAATTCCCAACAATTACATTTTCATGGTATCTCTTTCCTGAGCCCCTTTCTCTCTTCTGAAGCTTCCATCACTATGTTGCAGTCCCTCATTACCATAATTTCAAATCTCTCCCTGTTTCCAGTCCATCTTATACTCAGCTATCAAATTAATCTTATGTTTAAGATTAAAGATAAAATTTATATAAATTTTATAATAATTTCCAGTGATCAAAGGTAAAATCATCCATCTGACATTTAATTACCTCCATTGTCTGGTACTCTCCGAACTTTCAACTTCCTTCTACTTTACTCACCAGCACAAATCCAACAATTCAATGATATTGGCTTCCACATTGTTCTTTACTCAAGATGCTCCATCTTGACAGTCAGGCTTACTTCCCGGACTACTGACTCTAGCTGTCTACCATAGCTAAAATTATATTTGTCCTCATCTTTATTTTCTGACTATTTAGTTTTTACAAATTTCGAAGAAAACCCTCCTTTCTGCTCCCCTTTAATTCTAGAGCCTTCCCCCTATTGATTATTTACAACTTATTTCATATATTCCTGGTTGCATATATATTTATTTGAAAGTTGTCTCTAATTATTAGATTACGTACTCCTTAAGAACAATGATTGTCTTCTGTATTTCTTTGTATGATTCCAGTGATGAGAATGCTTGGCAGATAATAGGTGCTAAATTAATGCCAGTTAACATCTTAATTTGACTTGAATTCAATACAATGTAAGCATCGAGTCAATAAAAAAATATTTATAAAATACCTTCTATGTGCTAAGCACTATGCTAGACAAAGACTTGGTTTCAAGTCTTACCTCTAACACATGTTAACCATGAGACCTTGGGGCATTCACTTGGCTTCTCAGTACTCCAGGCATTTTTCTAAGACTATAAGTTATAACAAATGTATTAGTTTTCATTGGTAGAGCAAGTTGGCTAGAACATTGAAAGAAGAAGTCTGATCCTTAGATTTATCCTTATCAAGCAAGGAGAAGTAGTTAAAACAGGAAGGTAAATGAGAGGGAAGGGACTTTCTAGTCAAGGCTAATGAGATGGTTTGAAAGTCACAAAAAGGGGTGGCTAGGTGGCGCAGTGGATAAAGCACCAGCCCTGGAGTTAGGAGAACATGGGTTCAAGTCCAGTCTCAGACACTTAATAATTACCTGCGTGGCCTTGGGCAAACCACTTAACTCCACTTGCCTTGCAAAAACCTAAAAAAAGTCACAAAAACCCCAGTTCAGGTTCCCCATTTGGATGTATTGGCCATATCACCCCATAAAGTCACTTAGTGGCAGCACAACTAGACAAATTCTCAAAATTCTCAAACTGTGAAATACTGTTCCAACTACATCTTTGGTAGATGGAATTTCCTCAGCCAAATGTTCCCGTATCACCGAAAGCACAGTTCTAGCCCCATTACCACCAAAAGGAAAAAAAAAATAGGTACCAGCTTCCTTTCTTTCCCACTTCTTTTTGTATTCTCTATTATTTTGAGTCCTGGTTCACATTTCCTCAGTTCTCTAGAAATAGTTGTACCAGTCAATAGGTTTTTGTATCCTTGGGAAAGTAACTCTACCATCATGGACCCTGGACTTTCTCTTCCCACAGAATCATGTGCCCCTTTGTCTAAGGTCTCTCTCCCTGCCTCAACAGAATTTGTCTGACACTTCAAATTAGCACGTTGAATTCTGGAGCACAAGCCCTGACTTTGAATCTATTATTTAATAGCTGTATTTCCTAGACTACAAAAACAATGATGCAAAATATATATGCTATGTCTAAGAATTCAAAGACAGCCCATGACTTCAAAGACTCACCTTCTAATGGAGTAGACAACATTCAGTCTGCTATGTACAATTATGGTATACACTGGGTAATTTGAAGAAAATCTTTAGAGTGACTATCGTGAAGAGGGACCATTCAGGAGTCAGGAGATACAATGTCATCTGTGAGTCACAGCAGGGAGGCCAGTGTTACTGAATCATAGAGCCCAAATACATAGAAAGATAATAAGGGGCAAGATTAGAAAGTGTTTTAAAATCAAAGGATTTTATGTTTGATCTTGAACATAACAAGTAACCATTGGAGTCTAGAAAATAAGTTTGATGATTTCCTTTGCTCTAGAAGAAGACTAAGCCATCAGGGAGGTGCTTTCATGATAGACACATGAATTGCATTTAAGTGAGGAGCGGCTATGCTTAAGTTACCTCCAGAGCAATCTGAGTCCAGTGACTGAATCAGGATGATTGGATTCAAGGCAAGCAGGATTAAGGGACTTGCCCAAGGTCACACAGCTAGTAAGTGTCAAGTCTGTCCTCCTGACTCCAAGGTCAGCACTCTATTCACTGTACCACCTAGCTGCCCTAAGGCAAAGGACTGTTCATATGGTCAGATCTAAGCTATCTAGGAAGTTCACTTAGACAGCTGAATGTAAAATGAACTGAAGTGGAAAGAACCTAGTGGCAGATAGGCCAGCAACATACTACTACAATAGTTCAGGTGTAAAGTGATGAGGTTCTACACCAGGATGGTGGCAGCAGAGGACAGAAGGTATATATGTGATGTTAAGAAGGTAAATTTGAGAGCCCTTAGCAACAGATTTGATATGATCGATAGGGAGCAGGGAATTAACGATAGCATGAGGCTGAGAATTCAGGTGACTAGGAGCATAGTGGTATCCTCAACCATAATAGGAAAGTTTGAAACAAGGAAGGGGATAATAAGAAAGATAATGGAGAAGTGTGTAAAGAGATTTAAGAAGACCTTGGGTTTCAAATTCATTATTTATAAAATGAGGGGTTTGTTTAGATGGCCTTCACATTGCCTTCAAACAATGAATCCATGGGTCTATGAATTGGTAATCTTTTCTCTAGATATACAGATAATACCATAATCCCCCCTATAAATTCTCCTTATACTGGGACCAACTACTCATAACGTTCTGGTATATTCTGGCAATGACTAGCAGTTGCTTTCTCAGGAATTACTATGTCAATTTGGAAAGTACATAAACAGAAGATTTGGGAACCCACTCAATATACTCAAGAAATATTTTACTTGGCCTTCTGGGCCAGAATGAAAAGTCTCAAGCTCCTGGAAGACTTGCCATTGTTTCATAAGGGAGTTGAGATTATTATAACAATTCTTGTTCTTCACAAGACCATGCTATTATTGTCAGTACTCCCATTTGGCATTTGCAGATTAATATTTAGACAGTTTACAGATCTGTAAGTTTAATATACAATTTACAGTTTGGCTTGTTCTTCATGTGCCACGATAGAAAGAACTAGAAATGATACATTAATTGATAGATCATAACTGACTTGAGTGTGTATACATATTCCATATATAAAGCAGAAAAAATTAAGAACTCAATTTCTGGTTGATTGGAAAGCAAAGAAATTTCTATAAAGCTCCCCCCCGCCACTTGCTATCTTTCTTGAGGTACATTATGAATTCCAGTTGAATTAACTCTTTAGATTGATTCATCTATCAACTAATTATGAATTTTAAAACTTTACTCATAGACTAACAGGCAGGTAGAAAATAATGGGGCAAGATCATATGAGTCCTATGTGGTCTATGAAAATAATGGAATAAGATCAAATTAGGCTATTTAGTATTTTGTGCACTTGAAAATCAGAGTGAAAACCCTAAAGTAGAAAATTCAACCCAAGAATTCATGAATGCAGAAGGGATAAAGAAGGAAATCACTTATTATAATGGCTTAGCATCCAAATCTCATTATTTCTTCAATGGATATTCACAATTTGAATTAGTGCAATCATTGTTAGGATTCTTGGAGTTAAACTCATTTTGATTACAGATTATGTTATTTAATACCTTAATCATCAAAAAAAGAGAAAGTGATTAAAATATCTATTTTCAGAGTTTTATGATAAAGACCAGAACTGAAATTAGAGCCAGATGGTGGTAATTTTCCCCCTGGCAAAACTGAATATTGAGGGTACTGACAATATTAAACTGTCAGTACCTTCAGTATTCAGTTTTGCCCTAATATGGTCAGTACCCTCAATATTCAGCTTTGCCATATATGTGTATATATATATATATATATATATATATATATATATATATATATGTGTGTGTGTGTGTGTATACATATATATATATACATATATATGTATATTAATATATATATGCATATGTATATAGTCCTTTGATAATAAATTATCTTTGGTTGTCTGATTAGTAAAAAATATTAGCTAATTAAGCTAATTAATATTAACTAAATAAGAAGTATTGGGCTAGGTTGAATTCCAATCTTGGCTCCTCTGATCTACTCAGTATTTTTTTTTCTCCCTAGTGGGATCCCCAGAAGCAATTTTATGATCTTATTTCAGAACTCTAAATCCCCACCATGAGCTAGGGGTGTTGGAAAAAAATGGAAATGACTGATTGTCTTGCAGCACTTTCCCTGGAAACAACAATGGTTACATTTCTTGGCGGAACCTTCTCCATCTGATGACTGTTGGCAGGTTTGACCAACAATGCTAGATGTTATGGGCAAGTTTAATTCTGGTATTTAATTCTTGTTTAAAAGTCATTGAACAGCTAATAGGAGATGTAATTTGCTCCAACACAACAAGTATATGCAAAAAAGATAAGTGGAAAGAAGCTTCTATGGACATGGCTTCTTGCCTCCATATGGATACATGTCTGATCAGCAGAGCAGGGTATGGTAATTCAAGTGAAATCCATAAATCTAGAAATCAAAGGAGCCAGGATATGTAAGAATGTAGAGATTTTTATGCCCCTAGGTGAGTAGGGAAATCATATTAATCAAATGGGTTTTAGGCAATCAAGTACTAGGTAATATAATGTTAATTTTAAGAGAAAGCTAATTCATTTGACAAGGAAGTGGATGAACCCTACCAACTATTAGGTACCAAGGATAGAGCACTGGGCCCAAAGTCATTTAATATAAATCTGATTCAAACAGTTACTAGTTGTGTAACACTGGGAGACAGATTTCTACCTGTTTCCTCAGGTGCAAAGGGGATTATTAATAGCACCTACCTTGCAAGATTGTTGTGAGAATGAGATATTTATAAAGTGCTGAGCACAGTGCCTGTCAAGCAGTAGGCATTTAAAAATTGCTTATTCCCTTTCCTTTCTTTTTCACACTAGTTAGAGAAGACCCTAAGGAATACTAGCTACTTGGACTGGCCCCTTCTTTCTAACTTTCAACACCAGGTCATTTCTGTTGCACTTCAGTTGAGAAGAATGCTAGGGGTTGCATTTTGTTCTGCTTAGTAAAATGATTTTATAAAATCAAAAAACAAACACATGGAGAATATTCTCTCAATGAATTAGCCTAGAGATCATAAACGTAGTTACTGCAGATGTGATAGAGGGGATACAGATCTGTTCTGACGTCAGAGGACCTCAGATACTGTATCCAAAGACACAGGACATAAACATAAAGCAGTTAATTAGAGTATGAGTTATTATTTATCCTTCATTCTCATCATCAGGGAGGTCATCACAACATGCAAGTGATTTAAGGATTTAAGGAAAGGGAGGGCTGTGGATAATCACCTGCCTCACTTTCTCCTCTAGAGCCATCTGGATGCAGTGGCAAGCTATAGATCAAGATGATTACACAATCATAAATGTTAACATCAGTGGTAAGCAAAAAAAGTAACATCAGTCTTCAAAGGAAGCCTATTGGAAATTGTCAAGTGGGTGATTTTTAAAAAATAGTTTTCATGGAGATTTAAATTATTTCTAAGGTTCTCATTGTTATATTCCTTAAGGAAGACTTTAGGAAGTCCTGACTCAATCTATTTTCCTTTATATTTTTTTTTACTCACCTCACAAAAGCAGAAGGACTGACCAACCAACCATAGTAGGTTCTTTATAACTAATGTGGACTGAACTTCTTGAGGCATTCCTAGAAAAAGCTCACCTACCTTAAGACTTTTGTAAGCAATATTATCCTCTCAGGACAGCTAGTGAGGGTGGAAAGGAGGAGAGGCTCAGCAGTCAGAAAGGGCAGAGTTATCCATCTGCAGGGATGTGGGTTGGAGCAGATCAGATTGCCCCAACACCTTATGGTCCAACTGCAACAAATGGTCCCACACACAAAATATAAATAAAACTGCATATATTTCTAAAGTTACAAGTGTCTCAGCATTGTGTTGTCAGAGTGAAGAACAAACTTAACAGCTTTTATTAAGCAGAAGAGTCATCTGCCACAACCATCCCTCCCCATCACAACATTCGAGACACAACTCCCCCCTCTGAATGTTTATGCCTCAGTATTTGCTAACACTTCTCAGAAGAGAAACATTTGTTGATGAGCCAACCATTTTCTTTGGAATTCTCCACTTAGGCTGTGAGGCTTCTGATTCTGTTGCTTTGCCGATAAAGCCATTAAAGCCACTTAAGGAGAACAACAACAAAAAGGATCCATTATATTTCTGTCTAAAGACATGTCTCCAGTCCTAGTTACCAAATTTGGTAGAAAATACGTTTTATAGGGACGTCTAGGTGACAAAATGGACAAAATGTCAGATCTGGAATTTGGAAGCCTCATTTTCCTGGGATCAAATCTGACCTCAGATACTTACTCTCTGAGTGATCCTGGGCAAGTTGTTTAAACTTGTTTAGTTTAGTTTAGGTTTTTTTTAGTTTCCTTATCATTAAATGAGCTGGATAAGGAAATGGCAAACCGCTTCAGTATCTCACCAAGAAAAGCCAAAATATGGCCACAGTCAGACATGACTGCAAAATAACACAACCTGATTTCCTATCATTTCATTAATAAAAAGTCAATCTAACTCCTATTACTTGTAGACAGTTATGCTCAATGATAAGAATTATTGATTCTTTCCTCAGTGTCTTTTTTTCCCGAGTGCCTAATATATACTCATGGCTCTGGAAAGCATTGTTGGAGATAAAGGTTGCATTAAAGCTATCACTATATCAACAAATATCTCATGCCTCAGCACACCATGATAGGTTCTGAGGATACAAATATAAAAGTTAGACAACCTTTGCCCTCAAGAAGGTAAATATAGAATGTACACTGATAAGTCAATCTAACCTATATGTGAAAGAGATGCAAAGTTGTTTAGTCGGTGACATCTGAGGAAATCAGCAAAGGTTTCCTGTGGGGTGGCTGAGGTGAAACTTGAAGGAGTTGGTTGTTTATGGAGACTGTAATAAGAAAAGAAGGCACACTGGCAATAGAGGGTAACTTCTACAAAGGCAAGGAGTCAAAAATCTGAATGTAGTTTTTGTAGAATATAGAGAGTTCAATGTGTTCCTTGACTTCAAAACATTCTTAAAAGTGCAGATATTGGACTTATACATGAACAGGTAAAATATTGGGTTTTTTCTCTAAACAGACGTTGTAGGGAAAGTCATACTTTGCCTTGATTATATGTGGTAAGTGGTTAAATTTAGTGACAAGGCAATCCTTTCACATGTAAAGATTATATCACCCTATCATTCTCTGAGATCTTTTGAGTACAGAATTTATTTAATATTCTTGACACCTTCCTCTTAGAATTTCTTTAATATTGAATACTAATATTCCACTTGTATTTGTTTGTTTCTTCTTCTTACAATAGTATTAACACACCCACTTTCACAATAAAAAACAGTCATCTTCAGTATCATGTTGTAGTGTGCTGGTCCTTACTGTCATATTTTCATTATGTTTTGAGTTATTTATAATTTTAGTTCTCTGAGACCTTGATGTTACAGGATTTGCATTAGAGGAACATTAATATTCAAGAGATGATATTGTATGAGTGGCCAATTGGGGATCCTTGAAATCATTGCATAATGTTAGAAATGTCATCCCAAATAGTCTTCACCCCTCCTTGAAATCTAGTCCAATTTCATCGTCCATTTGCAGCAATTGTCTGTTGTTCTTTCTTCATTTTTGAAGAGAATCAGTGACAACAAATTTTATGTTTTAACTTGCACATGAGTTGTATTTAAGTGAGACAGAGTTGCACATTCATCAGTGTCACTCTGTCTTCCAGAATCATTCATGTCCAGAGACAAGAAAGATATCTTCTGGGAAAATCTTCACATTTTGGGTTAAACAAGTTTGAAGTCTTTTGCTTGTCTTCAACCTGGTTCAATTAATAGGCCAAGATGGTGTTACCAGTGTGGATGCTATGCATGTAGCATTTTCTTGGAGAGTAGGATGACAAGTGGACAACAAAAGTAAATGAGCAATCCTGAAAAGGGGTCAGGAAACCTTTACACCAGGGGAGCTAGTCCTGCTGAACACCTCCTACACCATAACAACTAAGATAAATCCAAGATATGTATTCAAAAGGCAATATGTTAAACTCCAATTGGAATTTATTGTAGAAGAAAAAAAAAGATTGATAATTGATGGAGAAGACATCACATTTTGGGCATTCAGTTTCATCATCAATGATCAGTGAATAACCACAGCATTTGTATTGTGCTACCAAAGTAAAATAATAATCAAAGAGGAATCAGAGGAATTCTAAAACAATAGGTTAAAAAAAAGATGCTGCTTTTTTATCTTGCCCTGCCCCATTCCATTTGTTTCTCTATCAGAATAGAATATAACTCTTGATACAGGGAGGGGAAGGGGAAGTACTGACTTTATCTTGAGATAATCTCTCATCTTGGTGGTACAGTGAATAAGAGGGCTGGAATCAGGAGGACTTGACTCAGGTACTTCCAAGTCCTGTGACCTTAAGGAAGTCATTATGATCTGAGTTTTACATATATACATATATATATATATATATATATATATGTGTGTGTGTGTGTGTATGTGTGTGTGTGTGTGTGTGTGTATATACATATATATATATGAAAATATGAAAACATTCCTCCAACTTAATTGTAGATAAATACCTGTCATTACTTTTTTTTAACACAATGTGTAATTAATTATATAGGCTTTTTTGTAATCAAAATTTATTTTTTTATATTATAAATCCTCATGTTTTGCTGTGCACATGACAATATTTTTATTTTGTAAAATTAAAAAAAGCATATGAATCCTTTGATCCACTTTACATAATCAGAGAATTCAGCTATGAATTAATTACAATCCAATTCTTGACAATGGATCTCTTAGAAATATGCTGCCAAAAATATGGAACCTTAATTGTTAAAATATGAAACTTAGAAACATGGTACCTTACTATCATGCCTAGTATCCTTTCTTTTAATACATTCTGTACCTGTATTAAGTGAAATTATCAGAAAAGGCAAACATGCATCATGTCATCCCAATTCCTCACAAATGGTTTTACCGAGTCAAGATTTTGTGCTTTAGGCTTTAATATGGCACTGATTTAAAAAAAAAATCATCTGATCAAGATTTCTATATCTTAAGCTAAAATCATAGTTGAAGACATTGTCAATTATGTTAATCAATGACCCTTATGTTAGGGACCACATAATAGCTTTCTTTGAATTTAACAAGAAGGGAAAGTTTCTCCCTTCAGCTGATTTGTACACTTTCTTTTATGGCACCAAAAGACCTCTAAAAATCATTATTTTCTCTCTTTTTCCTTAACTGGTAATAAATTTAGTACAAAATTTTTTGCTAAACTGCAATATTTGAATGATTTCAAGTACATAGTGACCTCTCTTTCTTGACTATTTCAATGATACAATCAAAAAAAAAATCTTTACATTAAACATCTCTAATGATTAAACACATTTAAAATTAAAAGCAATTATATGACACTGAGTTTATACCCTATTAGATCCAATGGTATAAATATACAAAAAAGAGAAAAACAAAGTATAAAAACTATTTGGGAAATGTTCAAAATGACTAATCCTCATAAAAATAGGAATTTAAACAATTTCATGGCCTTATTTACTGCTCATGAAATCATCAAAAATCATAAAAGATAGAAAACTTCAGGGATGTCAGGGCTGTGGGAAAATAGGTATATTAATTCACTGCTAATGAAATTGTGAATTGTTCTTATTGATTTTTATTCCTAATAAATATTCTTGTTTTATTTATTTTATTATAATAATTCTGTTAAAAGAGTAAATGAAGATGAGAAACCTAAAGAATAGTGAGAGAGAAAAACAATGTACTTCAGTCTCTGTTTAGATTTCAATGGCTCTGTCTCTGGGGTGAGCTGTCTTCTTTATTATATGTCCCCCAGAGAACTTGCTTCAATATTTTTCCCACAGTTGCTATCACTAGCTGCATCATCCCTTAAGACTCTAAGATCCATTTCTATCAAATGTACCATCATAGCATACACATGAACACATGCTATACTTATGCATATATGTGTATATATATGCAAAATAAACACAGAATATTATATATATATATATATATGAAAATTAAATACAATATAAAATTTGGGTTCCTCAAAAATAAAAGCTAACAACATAGGATTTACTCACTTTTGAACTTTGATCCTGTAAATTAGGAGTTATTAATGTATACATTTACAGAAGAAGAAACTGAGGCTTAAAGGTCAAGTGATTAGCCCAGAATCATGCGACTCAGATCTTTTTGACATCAAGTCCAGAACTCTGTCCACTAGATTAAACTAACAACTGAAAGATATTAGCAGAGACTTCAGATAAAAGGTAGCATTCAAATCAAATCATAGAGGAAACAAAAGGAAACCTAAGAGGTGAAGGTTTCAAGACAATTTTCTCCAAGCACAGGGATGAGCCAGTGCAGAGCAACAGAGATGGGAATTGGAGTGTTGCAAACAGATGGTAAGTTTCAGAAGCAAAATTTGAATAGTTCCTAAAAATCCACATTTTCTCCAGTGAACTAGGCTGCTTCTAGAAATAGTTGGATCATTTTCATTATGTCATATCAATTTCATTCCTGTTTCACAGGGCATTGGCATTTCAATTAATATGTTGTTCTTCAAGTGGATGCAGAGTCAGGATATGCTAATAAATGCCCAACAACTAAACTAAAATGTTTAATTAAACAACAAAGGCTTAATTTGTTTGCCCTAGTGAAAAAATTATGTGCTTAAGCATTTTCAGTTTAATTTATATTATTAATATTATCTCTATCACTTTCTTAAATATAGACAATCACCAAAATATTAAACCAAGATGTGATCTGCAACTTTTGTGAGTTTCAGAGGTGAAAATTATCTCCCTGAAAATTTAAAATATAACTCACAGAGACAGTACCCTCCTCCTTCTAAGGAATATTTAAAGGACTCGCTTCCTTATGCATTTGATTCTTCATCATTTTTCCTTTTTTTCCCAGAGACAAAGACAGAGAGAGAGAGAGAGAGAATGATGCTAATCAAAATGACTTAGCAAGTATAGATAACTGTATCTGATCCCCTCAAATTCATCTAAATGTAAAAAAATTATAGATTCACAGAATCTCTTAGCAGAAAGGATATTAAGAGGTTGTTAGTCTAAGCTAGGCCTAAATAAGAGTGCCCTCATTACTGAATGATGTTTCATTTAGTTTTCTTCTGAGATATGGGAAGTTACTACCTCTGCAAGCAGTCCACTCTATGTTGGGTCAGACAGTTCTGATTTTTACAAAATATTTCATGAAGTCAAATCCAATGAAATACTGGAGAAGGGTCTAAGAGATGAAAACATTCTATTTTTTGCTGTTTTTAGTTAATAGTTTCTAATTACATGCAAAGATAATGTTCAACAATGATTTTTGTAAGATTTTGAGTTCCACATTTTTCTGCCTGCCTCCTTTCCTTTCCTGACCCAATGAGAGTGAGTAATCTGATATAAGTTACACATGTGATCTGATATAGGTTACACATGTACAGTCATGTTAAAGACATTTCCATATTAATCATGTTGTGAAAGATGAATCAGAACAAAAGGGGAAAAAACCATGAAAGAGAAAAAATATATAAAGTAAAAGTAATGACTCAATAATTTTCTTTTGTTTTATTCTCTGACTGTGGGTGTCATTTTGAGATGAAAAAGGATCTCAGGGATGATCTGGTCCATCTTTTTCATTTTACTGATGAGACAGTTGAGAACCTCAAATTGGAAGTGAGGGGACTGAAGTCAAACAAGTGGTAAATACAGTTACTCTCCTGAGGAAACAAGGTAATGCAGTGACTAGAGCATCAGACTGAAGTCTAGAAGAAATGAGATCAAATTCAACTGCTGGGGCAGAGCCATAATGGTGGCATGAAGGTAACCTGCTCCCGGAGCCTTTCCCTACAAAAGATAAATGAAGCCTCTACTTTGACATTCACACTATATACCCCACCAAGAAAAAGAGAAGATTCAAAGTTCTCATCTGCAGATGTTGTGCAGTGAAGGTCCATCTCTTTGGGGGGAAAGGGGGAAGTAAATTCCAGGAAGCGGGAGAATGGAAAAACTGACAGAGGGCTTTTAGCCACAGTGCAATTCAGATACCAGCAGCTTAACAACAGCAAAAGAGCTAGCAGCTAGATAGCTAGCCAGCAGGGAGGACTCTAGTCCCAAACAAACTCTGAACCTTATGGACCCCATCATCATTATCACAAGGACTGGGTTGGGAACAAAGGATTATTAAGTCAAAACTTGGACATAAAAGAGGAAAAAATCCTCTGCAAAAGCAAGGCCTGGACTGCATAGGCAACATCTTGGCCAATGACAACCCAGAAATCAGACCTCAGTCTCAGCAAGAAAAAGCTTGGATCTATATTCACTTTACCCCACAAAGATGAACAAAAAAGCTAAAAGAGCACTCACTATAGAAAACTACTTTACAGACAAAGATGGTAGCAATGCCATAATAGTCTATAAATTGGACTCCAAAAAAAAAACTCATTAAAGAGCTTAAAAAAGAATTTAAAAACCAAAGAGAGGAAGAAGAAAGATGGTAAAAAGAAATGAAAGTCATACAGGAAAATTATAAAAAGTTGATCAAAAAACTGAACTCCATTGAAAGTAAAAATAACCAACTAGAAAAGGAAACACTGAAGCTAATTAAAGAAAATAAAACCCTAAAAATTAGAATTGAACAAATAGAAACCAGGGATCTAAAAGACTACAAGATTACATCAAACAAAATAAAAAGGCTGAAAAAAATTGAAGAAAATGTAAAGTGCTTTTTAGGGAAAATGAATGACCTTGAAAATAGATCCAGGAGAGACAATCTATGAACCACAAAATAGTAGAAATCCTGGATCAAGAAAAGAACCTGGAAATGAGATTAAATTATGCCTAGAAACTTTTGAGATGTGTGACCATAGACAAGTCACTTAGCCTATCTCAGGATCAGTTTCCTCATTTGTAAAATGAGGAGAATAATAAAATTTATTTCGTTCTTATTATGTGCCTGTATGAAGTGCTTTACAAATATTTCATTTGGTACATACTACATTCCTGGGAAGTGGGTACTATTACTATTGTCATTTTACAGATGAGAAAACTGAGACAACCAGGAGAATCAAAATTTCTAAGGTCACACAGTTAATAAGTATCTGAGTATGAATTTGACTCATGTCTTTCTGATTACATACTCTGTAAACTATCCATTATGCCACCTAGCTGTCTCATGAATTAGCTCTTATTAAATAGGTAATAAATAAAAATGCATAACTAGCATTTTAAACTGTGCAAAACAACTTTACAAATATCTCATTTGATCCTCATAACAACACTGGAACAGAGGTGCTATCACCCCCATTTTATAGATGAAAAAAGAGACATAGAGGTTACATGACTTGCCCAAGGTCACACAATAAATATCTCAAGTCAAATTTGAATTCAAATCATCCTGATTCCAGGGAGTTAGCACCCTATCCATAAGACAACTTGGATGTCTCTCAAAACAGCATGAATCTAATAGTTGTTGTGAGGATCAAATATAATATTTCTATGTGATTTGTATATTTTAAAACTATATAAATAATATTATAATTATAGCTCTGATCCCAAATCCAACACTATTTCCACTGTGCTATACTGCATCTTTATTTGTGGTAATCATATAGTTATTCTCATTCCATGAATACATACTTTAGTGGTATGCTTTAATATTACCTGAAATTATCTCTACATACATACTTTGGTGTAGAGGTGAGTTCCAGTAAGTAAGTAAGTAAGTAAGTAAGTAAGTAAGTAAGTAAGTAAGGCGAGTAAGGAAGATGAGTATGGAAGACCTGAGTTCAAATATGAAGTACACCAATTATTAGCTGAGTGACTTTAGGCAAGTAATTTTTTTCTGTTTCAGTTTCCTCATCTTTAAAATGAACAGGCAAAGGAAATGGCAAACTCTTACAGTGTTTTTGCCAAGAAAATAAATGGGGTCATAAAGAATCAGACACAACTGTAACCAGTAAACAGATTTTTTTTATTTTGTTTAGTATTTGGTAACAACTTATCTGTTCACTTATGGACCCCATCATCGTTATCACAAGGTAGGATGAAATGTTTCTTTGTGTACAGATTATTTCCACTTATCTTAGTACTCCTTGAACCAACCATCATGTCTAAATCATAGTAGTTAATTAATAAGAAATAGAGAATAGAATGGGATGGGAACTGAAATGAACTCTATATGTGATGACCCAAAGACTCAAAGTCCTGGTCCCTTAAGTTCCATGGTGGATGGGTCTGGAAAGCTGGTCCCCCGATTTTTAGTCACAAATGCAGTCCACTTTTAGATTATAGCAGAAAAATTTTCATTAAAAGAAATCAAGAGATTTGTTCACACATAAAGGAAAAAAATATAAGGAAAAATGATGGTAACTAGATTCTGGAGATGAGCGTAAAAAAAATTGTAGGGAAGATTATGTATAGATCTTTAGTGAAGGAAATCATTTCTCTGCAATCAAATTCAATACCTGAAAGAGGGGCTGAGAAAGCTCACCCCAAATCACTCCAGCTAAAAATAGATCTGCCTTCTACACACCATTGAACTTGTTACAATATGCTCTGGGAGATATTCTGGTACAGGAGAGCAGTCACTTCCTACCTAAAAGATGGATGATTTATCCTTTCAGCTTTTCAAGGGCCAAGCACACATGAAAAGTTAGCCTTAGCAAAAGAAGGCCCAATTAAAATTCACAAGTCTATTGATCTTTGCTCTGCTCCATTGAACTCTCCTGTGAATCCAGCTCATAAACAAGATGGCAAAGAGAAAGAACTATGGATTTTTGTATGATCATTTATGGAATTTCTTTCCTTAGCAAAGCATAATGGAATGAAGCATTCTTCCCACACCAGTCCCAGTATTGGCCTAATGGCTGACAAGAGTTAGAAAAATAACTGAAACCAGAAAATGAGTCCTGGCCACTTTATCAAAGTAAACTCTAAATATTTCTTTTCAAAATTAATGTAAAATTTTCTTTAAGGTAAAGAGGTGTGTGATTTCATGGGGTATATTCTATCCATTGATGGAGATTGCAATGCCCTCCACACATTTCTGACTTAGTTCCAAATGATCTATCATCTGTAGGCTAATCTTCCAATGATAAACATTTTTATGTTTCTCTGGAATGGTCCAGGGACCCCACACAAATGATCCATTGTCTGGGGAATATTCAAAAGCTCATTAAAATTCCTCTTACAACTTTTATTCTGATAAAAAGCCTTTCTTCTACATCAAGATGCCCTCCACAGTCATTTCAAAGAGGTGTTAAAGCAGAAATTTAATGGAGGAAAGTGCAGGACCAAACTATAAGAAACACCATAGGGATTATGCTCTTAGCGATAAAATAGACCCTGATCACAGCTTATTTCTAGTTTTACCACCTTAACTCTATTACTGCAAGGAACTTAGCATGGGCATAAAGTCTGGTGGAGTTATGGAAAGATTCCTTAATGACCGAAAATCTGACCAAATCTAGAGACTGTATGGAGTTAGGACCAGTAAGACTTACCCTACAGCATCTTCATAATGGATAGCATGATTAATAGGAAATTCAGAACATCCTGTTTCAGATCCCACTGTATGTATACAGGCTTTTTGTATGACCTAAGTAAAACAACTCTTTCACTGGCTCAATTTCTTCACCTGTAAAACAGAGGGAGTTGAAACTCAATAAGTTTTGAGGTCTTTCCTGCTCTGTCTATATAACCCTCAACAAGTCATATAACTATTCCGTGATTCATTTTTTTCTAATCTATAGAAAGGGGAAAGGGGATAATAGTCTTGATGATAGTTTTCTCTCAGGGCAAAAGTGAAGCTCCGATGAAATAAGTATGAAACATTTTTGGCAAAGATTAAACCATGAAAAAAATGTAAAAATTTATCATTTGTTCTACTCTAATTATAATGGTATCCAGTATCCTTAGGTTGATTGTATTCTTCTGAATTCTTTCAAGCAAATATTCCTTTTGTTTATTTATTATGATTATTTTTCTTTCATTTCTTTGAGATCAGCTATTTTATTGGTGGTTAGGCACCTAACCCAATAAACTTATCAGGCTTATATTGCAGTTGGGATCATTAATTCTTCAGACTTCCTTCACTTAAGATCATACATATAAAGCTAAGGGATCTTAATGATTATCTAGATCAATGGTCACATTTCACAAATAAACAAAATATATTGGAGTCCAAGGAGAATAAATGATCCGTTCTAGGTCATAGCTGTAATAAATATCAGAAGCAAATGTAGAAGCCTTGTCCTCTAAGATAATATGTACAAATCTTACTGGAATCTGGAGCTAGGAGGAAGCTTGTGGTATAAGGATAGTTTGCTGCAGAATCTGGAATTCAAGAACACAAATTTCACCTCAGATACATACTGGACAAGTAATTTTAACATCTCCGTATCACAGGCAACTCTCTAAAGCACAGATGATAATCAATATTGGTAGAAAAAAGTTTCTCACTGGTAATTCTCTATGCTCATAAAACTATGAATGTAGAAAAATAAACAAGTACATGGAAGAATAAGTAAATGAAGCGATTGCTGATCTTCTTAGAAAGAGATAAGATAGATACATGAATAATTAGATGGAAAGGTAATAGTTGATGGATGGATGGAGGAGAGAGAGAGAGAGAGAGATGGATGGGTGAATGGATGGATAAAAAGTTTTAATGCCTTTCATGCTCTAAACTATGCAACCCTGAACAAGCTATATAAACTTTGTAAGCCACATTTTTTTCCTGATCTTTACAATGGGGATAATAGTCCTCATTTTAATTATCTCTCAGGACCATTGTGAAGCTGTTATGAGATAAAGCATGAAATATTTTTGGCAAAGATGAAATGATAACAAAAGTTTTGAAAATTGTCTTTGGTTCTATTCTAATTCCAGTGGTCTGCACAGACATATAGATACTTAGATACAAACATACATATACATATATATATACATACATATATATATATGTATGTATATATATATACATATATATATATATATATATGTATATATATATATATATGTCTCAAGCTTCCAACTAAGTCTTTAATGTCTTCAGGGGATACTGAAAATACTCCCTTAAAGGAGCACATTGAATTTTGCATAGATGACAATACACTTATAGTGTAATAAGTTGAAAGGGTCAGACCTGATAAGGGCAAACCTGAGGAATCTCAAACCCAACACACAGGGGAGTCAATATTTTTTTTTGATATTTTCCTCTCACCTTGACCACTGCTCAGTGCTCACTATTTTGATATGGATTCCTGATTGGGTTCATAACCATTCAAGGACCCTGCTCATATCAAGTCCCACCTCAGTAATAGTCAATAGAAGCTGGCTCCTGCTCTCATCCCCAAAGATCCAGCCCATATCAGTTATAGTAAAACTTGATAATTATGCTACAGCTGGATGACTTCAAGGAAGACTCTCATAAAACAAGAACAGTCAGGTGTTTTCAGATAATCAGAAAAAAAATTATTCTTGAACAAAGTAAAAAAGCTCAAAATTGACCTAAAATAAAATTTGGTAGTAGAATTATGCTATATAAAGTATTTTAGCAAAATGCAAACATGCATAAGAAACTGGAAAAATACATATGTAATAGAAATTATATTATGGTAGCGTAGCTCTAAACTTATAGAACAAATATTTAGAAACACTGAATGTCAATTTTAATGTTTTGATAAAAATTTCAGTCAATTTCATTTAATAAACATTTATTAAACATTTGCTCTGCTAGGTATTATAATATAAAAAAACAAAGAATATTTCATACCCTCAGTGAATTTCTCTTAAGGAAAGTCAAACATATTTTTTCTTTCTTTCTTTTTTTTTGGTTTCTGTAAGACAATGGAGTTATGTGACTTGCCCAAGGTCACACAGCTGGGTAATTATCAAGTGTCTGATGTCCTAATTGACCTCAGGTCCTCCTGACTCCAGGACCAGTGCTCTATCCACTGGATCACTTAGCTGCCCCATAAAGCATATATTCTTTTTTTTAATTATTAAGAAAGATTTTATTTATTTATTTTGAGTTTTACAATTTCCATCCCATTCTTGCTTCCCTCCCCCCACTCCCCACAGAAGGCATTTTGTTAGCCTTTACATTGGTTCCATGTTATAGATTGATCACAGTTGAATGTGATGACAGAGAAATAAGATCCTTAAGGAAGAAAAACAAAATATGAGATAGTAAAATTACATAATAATATAACATTTTTTTCTAATCTAATGGTAATAGTCTTTGGTCTTTTTTCAAAGTTGATAATTCTTTCTCTGGATACAGATGGTATTCTCCATTGCAGATAGCCCAAAATTGTCCCTGGTTGTTGCACTGAAGGGATGAGCAAGTCCATCAAGGTTGACCATCTCCCCCATGTTTCTGTAAGGGTGTACAGTGTTCTTCTGGTTCTGCTCATCTCTCTCAGCATCAGTTCATCCAAATGCTTCCAGGCTTCCCTGAATTCCCATCCCTCCTGGTTTCTAATAGAACAATAGTGCTCCATGGCATACATATACCACAGTTTGTTAAGCCATTCCCCAGTGGAAGGATACTCACTTAATTTCCAATTTTTTGCCACTACAAACAGGGCTTCTATGAATATTTTTTACAGGTGGTGCTATTACCCTTTTTCATAATCTCTTCAGGGTATAGACCCAGTAGTGGAATTTCTGGGTCAAAGAGTGTAAAGCCTATATTGTTACAAGTAAATAAACACTTAATTGATAAATCTCTACATAAATTTGCAACCAGGGTCATCTAAAGTCATCCTGATACATATCTGGCCACTGGACCCAGATAGTTCTAAAACATTAAGTGAGGTTGTTGACTTAGCACAGTCACCCTCACTCAAATTCAATTCATGTGCATCACCTCTATAATGTTGTGATATTCTCCAAGAATAGGCTCAGCTCCACTGCTGGCAAGTTAGGCTGTACAACTCTTCTCTTTCTTCCTTTTCTTCCTTCCTTTCTTTTTTCTTTTTTATTCTTTATTTTTTCCTTTTCATCTTTCCTTCCTTGCTTCCCTTCTTCTCATATATGTTGGGCACTGCACAAAGATCTGGTAAGATTTCTGGGGACCTTATATATCCCAAATCACTATGTGACCTGGGAAAGGCCAAGATTTCCCCACTGAATCAAAGGCTATCTCCAGTTGTGTTGATCCATATCAATACCCAGATGGTTCTGGAGAAAATGAGACTGGTGCCTTAGCATATTCCTTATCCTCATTCAAACATATTTCATGTACATGTCTTGGCATCACCTACCTGATGTCATTATCTTCTTTGAGAATGAAGGACATACCATCATCACAATTATTTTTCTTCATTCCCCATCAGGTTCATTCACCATTTTTATGTGTGACACTCAAATTCTAATCGACATGTTTTAGTACTGGCTGTTTTGGATCCCTCCTTACCTTGACCTCTTAGTACCCCTAGGCCTTTTCAAGATTCAGCTCAAGTGCCATCTCCTATATTTAATATTTTCGATTGCAAAGGTTGGTGCATCCCCCACAGGGATGTGGTAGTCTTGTATATATCTATGAATGAACATGTCATCTCTCTTTTTTTGAAAGGTAATAATGTTTGGTCTTTGTTTAAACTCCACAGTTCTTTCTCTGGATACAGATGGTATTCTCTATCAGATATCCTAAAAGTGTATAGGATCATTACACTGAAGGAGTAAATCGCTTAATATAGATCATCACTCACAGGTTGCTGTTAAGGTGAACAGTGTGCTTCTGGTTCTGCTCATTTCACTCAGCATCAGTTCATTCAAGTTTTTCCAAGCTTGTCTGAAATCCCATCCCTCATGATTTCAAATATAATGTTTCAAATATATGTTTCATCATATACATATAGCCCAATTCATTTAGCCATTCCTCAATTGATGGACATTCCCACAATTTCCAATTCTTTGTCACCACTAAAAGAGCTGCTATGAATATTTTTGTACAAGTGATGTTTTTATCCTTTTTCATTATGTCTTCAAGGTATGGTATTGCTGATCCAAAGGGTACACATATTTTCATTGCTCTTTGGGCAAATTGCTCTCCAGAAAGATTGGATGAGTTCATAGTTCCACATACAATATATTAGTGCCCCAGATTTCCCACATCCCTTCCAACATTGATCAATGAGAGGTGAAACCTCAGAGATGCTTTAATTTGCATTTCTCTACTCAGTAATGATTTAAAGCAATTTTTCATATGTCTAATGATAGCTTGGATTTCCTCATCTGAAAATTGCCTTTGAATGTGCTTTCACAATTTTTTCAATTGGGGAATGACTTGTTTTTCGGTTTATAAATTTGACTCAGTTCTCTATATATTTTAGAAATGAATCCTTTATTTCCCAATTTACTACATTTATTTTGATCTTGTTTAGAGTGGTTATCTTTGGGCAAAAGCTTGTTAATTTAATGTAATCAAAATTATCTAGTTAATTATTTATTTATTTGCTTGTTTGTTTGTTTGTATTAAGTTTTTGCAAGGCAAATGGGGTTAAGTGGCTTGCCCAAGGCCACACAGCTAGGTAATTATTAAGTGTCTGAGACCAGATTTGAACCCAGGTACTCCTGACTCCAGGGCTGGTGCTTTATCCACTGTGCCACCTAGCTGCCCCTATCCAGTTTATTTTTTATATTCTCCATCTCTTTCCTGGTCATAAACTGCTCCCTTCTCCATAGATCTGACAGGTAAACTATTCCTTGTTTCCCAGTTTGCTTATAATATTGTCTTTTATGTCTAAATCCGACAACTATTTTGATATTATCTTGTTATAGGGTAAAATGTTGGTCTAATCCAAGTTTCTCCCATACTATCCTTCAGTTTTTCCAGCAGTTTTCATCAGAGAGTTCTTATCTCAGAAACTGGACTCTTTGAGTCTATGCAATAGCAGATTACTATCATCATTTCCTGCTGTCTCTTTTGCACTTAGTCTATTCCAATGATCCACTACTCCATTTCTTAACCAATACCAGACAGTTTTGATGGCTGATGCTTTATAATATAATTTTAGATTAGTAAGGCAAAACTTATCTTCTTTTTCCATTAAATCCCTTGATATTCTTGACTTTTTGTTTCTCCATACGAATTTAGTTACAATCTTTTCTAGCTCACTAATGTAATTTTTTGAAGGTTTGATTGGTAAGGCACTAAATAAGTAGTTTAATTTAGATAGAGTTGTCATTTTTATTATATTAGCTCAGCCTATCAGAGAGCAGTTGATATTTGCCCTGTTATTTAGATCTGATTTCATTTGTGTGTAAAGTGTTTTATAGTTGTTTGCATAGAGTTTCTGATTATGCCTTGGCAGGTAGACTCCCAAGTGTTTTATGTTGTCTGAAGTTAATTTAAATGGGATTTCTCTTTCTAACTCTTGCTGCTGTATCTTGCTAGTAACAAAGAAATGCTGAGGATTTATGTGGACTTATTTTATATTGTCACTTTGCTGAAGTTCCTCATTGTTTCCAGTAGTTTGTGGATGATTTTGTAGGGTCTAGGTATACCATCATGTCATCTGCAAAGAATGTGAGTTTTGTTACTTCCTTCCTAAATCTAATTCCTTCAATTTCTTGTTTATTCTCTTCTTTCTGAAGCTAGCATTTCTAATACATTATTGAATAGCAGTAGTGATAATCAGAATCCTTGTTTCATGCCTTATCTTATTGGAAATGCTTCTAGCTTATCCGCATTGCATATAATGCTTGTTGATGGTTTAAGATAGATATTACTTATCATTCTAAGGAACAATCCATTCATTCCTTCAATCTCTAGTGCTTTCAGTAGGAATGGTTGTTGCTTTTGCCAAAGGCTTTTTCAGCATCTATTGAGATAATCATATGATTTCTGTTAGGTTTGTTAATGATATACTCTATAATACTGACCTATTTCCTAATATTGAACCAACCCTGCATTCCTGGAATAAAGTTTGCTTGGTCATAGTGTATTATCCTAATGATAACTTATGGTAATTGTTTTGACAATATTTTATTTAAGACTTTTGCATCCATATTCATTAGGAAAATTGGTCTATAATTTTCTTTCTCTGTTTTGACTATGCCTAGTTCAGGTATCAGCACCATATTGGTGTCATAGAGATAACTGAGCAGATTTCAATCTAAACCTATTTTTTCCAAATAGTTCATATAGAATTGGACACAAATCTTCCTTAAATGTTTGATAGAATTTACTTGTGAAACCCTTTGGCTCCGAGATTTGTTTTTTAGCAAGTTCATTGATGGCTTGTTGAATTTCTTTTTTCTGAGATAGGGTTAATTAAGTATTTAATTTCCTCTTAATCTAACCTGGTAAACTTATATTTTGTGTAAATATTCATCCATTTCACTTAGATTATCAAATTTATTGGCATGTAGTTGGGCAAAATAGCTCTGAATTATTACTTTAATTTCCTCCTCATTTGTGGTGACTTCAACTTTTTTATTTATGATACTAGTAGTTTGGTTTTATTCTTTCTTTTTTTTAATCAAATTAACCAAATATTTAACTACTTTATTGCTTTTTTCCATAAAACCAACTCTCTTGGTTTTGTTTATTAATTCAAGAATCTTCTTGCTTTTGATTTTATTAATTTCTCCTTTAATTTTTAGAATTTCTAATTTGGTATTTAATTGGGGATTTGTAACTTGTTCTTTCTCTAAGTTTTTAGTTGTATATGTAATTAATATTTTCTTCTTTCTCTATTTTATTCACATAAACATTTAGAGATATAATATATCCTCTAATAACTGCTTTGGCTGTATCTCAAAAGTTTTGGTATGTTGCCTCATTATCATCATTGTCTAGGATGAAATCATTAAATCTATAATTTGTTATTTGATCCACTTATTATTTAAAAAGAGGTTATTTACTTTTCAATTAGTTTTAGGTCTATCACTTCATGGTCCATTATTGCATGTAATTTTTATTGCATTATGGTCTGAAGAGAAAGTGGTTACTATTTCCTTATTTCTGCATTTGATCATGAAGCTTTTATCCCTAGCACGTGGCCATTTTTTTTTGTATAGATCCCATGAAGTGCAGAAAAAAAACATCTATTCATTTTTATCCCCATTCAATTTTCTCCAATGGTCTATCATGTCTAGATTTTCTAACATTCTATTTACCTCTTTAATCTAATTTGGAGAGAGGAATGATGTAGTTTCCTTCCTTATCTCTTTTAATGAGATCTATTTTTGCAGCTGCTTTTTCTGAGATAAGTATTGCAACCCCTGTCTTTTTCATTCCAGCTGAAGCATAATGTATTCTGCTCCAACCTTTTCTCTTTACTCTGTATATCTGCTTCAAATGAGTTTCTTGAAAACAGTATATTTCAGGATTCTGGTTTTTAATCCACTCTATTTGCTTACGTTTTATGGGAGAATTCATTCCTTTCACATTTAAAATCATAATTACGCTCTCTATCATTCTCCATGTTATCTTCCCTCTCTTTATCTTTTTCATCTTATCCCCATTTCCCAGTATTTTGCTTCTGAATACTACTTCCCTCAGTATTTGTCCCCTTATATCCAACACCTCCTTCTTTCATTTTTTCCCTTTGACCCTTCTTCCTTCCCTTCCTTCTGTCAGTTCTTCTTTGTCTCCCCCTCCTCCTTTCCCCTCTTAATACTTGAAAGTTAAGATAAATTTCTAAACTCAAATGAGTGTGTGTTTGGTTATGTGTGTGTTTGTGTTAATCCTTCTTTGAACCAAATCTGATGAGACTAAGAAACAGGCAGTTCTCACCTCCTCCCTTTTCCCCCTCTATTTCAATAGATCCTTTGCACCTCTCCATGTGATGTAATTTACCTCAATCAGTCTTCTCTATCATCCCATCTGTTTACTGTCCCCTCTTTTCACAGAGAAACTTTTAAATTATTCAATCAGAGTGATGGACAAGCCATGAATGTCCATTACTTCTGGCTAAGTAGTTTGTCTCTAAGAGATTTGCAATCCTCAAAAGTTATGAAAATCTTTCTCCCAGGTGGAGATATAGCCAGTTTCATCTTATTGGATAACAGATTTTTTCCTATCCCCCATTTACCTTTTCATGTATCTCTTGAATCTCCTGTTTTGAAGTCCAAAATTTCGATTTAGCTCCAGTCTTTTATTCAGGAAAATTTGGAATTCTCCTATTTCATTTACTCTTCATCTTTTTCCCTGGAAGAGAAGGCTTAGCTTTGTTGTGTTGTGAATTCTTGGCTGCATTTCGAATGCCCTTGCTTTTTGGAATATCATATTCCATGCCCTTTGATCCCTTAGTGTTAATACAGCCAGGACCTGTGCAATTCTTACCATGCCTTACCTTGGTATCTAAATTGTTTCTTTCTGACTGCTTGCAGGATTTTCTCCTTTATCTGATAGTTCTGGAGTTTGGTAACAATATTCTTTGGTGTTTTTATTTTGGGATCCCTTTCAGGAGGGGATCAATGTTTTTATTCAATTGCTATTTTGCACTCTGGTTCCATGGTATCAGGGCAATTCTTCATTATATCCTGAAGTATGGTATCAAGGCTATTTTTTTCTCCTCAAATTTTCAGGAAACCCAATGATTCTTTATTTTGTTTATTTGTTTTGTTTTTGTTTTTGGAAATCAATGAGCTTAAAGTGACAGCTAGGTAATTATTAAGCTTCTGAGGCTGGATTTGAACTCAGGTCCTCCTGACTTGAGGGTTGGTTCTCTATCCACTGCACCACCTAGTTGCCCAAATCCAATGATTCTTAAATGATCTCTTCTAGATCTATTCTCCAGATCAGTTGTTTTGCATTTTACATTTTTCTTCTATTTGGGGTGGGTGGTTTTGTTTATCAGATTCTTGTTGTCTCATGAAATCAATAGTTTGCAAAGACAAAGATTCCAATCACTTATTTAAAGAGGAATTTTTATTAATTTACCTTTTGCAACTCCATTTCCAATTGCTCAATTCTATTTTTGAAGGAGTTTTTCGTTTGCCCTATTGTGGTTTTGAGAGAATAATTTTTGAAAGATTTATTTTCTTGTTGCAAAATGTTCATTTTCTCTTACATAATGTTAATTTTCTCCTGTGTTTCATTTCCTAATTTTCCCATTTAATTGTTAAACTTCTTCCTGATCACTTCTAAGAAGTCTTTCTCAGCTGGAGTTTCTTAAAGGTGACATTCAATGACTCCCTGCCTCCCAGCCTGCTTTCTGATGGTCTTTCTTCATTTTCCTAGGATCTTGTCTTGGGAGAAGAGTTGGTTCATAGACCTTCAGTGTTGATATCCCTAGATGCTTTGCTCACTGGGTTTGGTAACTCCATTCCCTATGCTGGGGGCAGGGCGGGTTGGAGGGAGCATCAGAATCTGGGTTATCTTGGAACAATGTGGTATGTGCCCTCAGACTATATAGTTAATCTACTTAAACCTCAATCAGCACTGGTGAAGATCTGCAGCCCACACCTATATCTGGGTGTGTGAGGGGCTGTTACTGTATTTGTTCATGGGAGAGTCACTTTTTTGCACAGGATTGGGGGGAAGGGGACTCAATTGGAAACATGGGAACTTAACTGAAAATATGGATGCTCTTGGTCCTGTTCTTCCAGATTAGCCAAGCTGACTGATTGATGTCTAGTGAGTGCTGGATCTCTCCCACTTGCCTTGAACACAGCAAATACTTCCTCCACTAATCTCAGGTTAATCCGCAGGCCGCACCTACTGACCCCTGTGCTGACTCTCTGCTCTCTACCCTGGCTCACCCATGCTCCCCTGAGATAGACCTTGTTGGTAGATGGTCTTCTCCTCATTTCTTCTCGGGGTCCTGCGTATCCAAAATATGTTAAGAGGCTTGGTTAATTTTAGTTTTAAGGGAAAGCCAAGATAGCTTAAGACAGTGCTTGGCTTCTCTCCACCATCTTGGCCGGAAGTCTTATATTCAATGTCATCTCTCTTTGTTTTAATTGCAGTGTCCTTGACAGCAGAGATTGTTTCATTTTCATGTTTATATAGGCGCACAGACCTGACCCATTAATGTTCTTGTTCCTCACTTGTTAAACCATGTTTGATTCTTGATGACCATATTTTGGGGTGTTCTTGGCAAAGATAGTGTGCCATTCCTTTCTCAAAGCCATTCTTTTCTCCAAAAACATTTTCTTCTTCAGGTATAATGCAGTAGGTGCTTAATACATGTTTGCTGATTGATTTTGTGGTTCTGGTAGGGAACAATAATAAGGAAAGCTTCTGGAAGCAGATGGAATTTCAGCTGTGTCCTGAAGGAACTTAATTCCTCAAGGAGTCAGAAATGAGAAAAGAGAGTTTCCAGCCAAGAGACTGCAAAGCCACAGACACAGGAAGATGAGATGCCAACCTGGAAGAACAACCCGGAGGCCACTTTGGTTGGAGTAAAGTGTTATATGGCAAGTCTGGAAAGGTAGGCTGCAATCATACTGTGAAGGACTTTAAGTGTCAGGCTGAGGAGTTTATGCTTTATCCTTGAGGCAGAGAAAATAGAGAGCAATAAAGCTTCCTAGACTGACACATATGTGCCCATGTTCCTGAGGCAATGGATGCTCACTGTGTTCATTTAATTCTGCCAGTTTTGAAGGCTTCCTCAAATGGCCAATGATTTCAGATTCCTCTACAAGTCAAGACTACAGGCATGAGAAAAGAGATCAGTGATCCCCACAGGAAAAGGACCCCCACTAGATTTTACTTTCTGTTTCCAAAAAACAAGCTAGTATCCACTTTTGAGGCTGAAGTATCAGGCTTAATTTTACCATTGTAGAAGGGCAGTTAGGGTCAGGAATACACTTGTGAAGAAGAGAACTTGGCCCAATTCTCTGTTCTGCTAAAAAATGTGAATATTGCTACTTCCTTTAGTCTCTCTGAGCTTCTATCTTCTTCTCTTCCATCCAATTTGTGATACCTTCCAGCTTCAGGTTTTATATTATCTTTATATTACTGTATTTACTCAGAATGCAATTTTTGGGATATCTGTTACATAACTAGTATCAGTAGTGAGAGAGGACTCATCTCCCAGGTTGTTGTAAGGATCAAAGGATGAACAAAGTCTTAGTGTAATAACTGTTTTATAAATGCCAGGTATTATTGAAACATTGGTTAAATCATTACCTTTTTAACCATAATATTTCTTGAATTCATACCCTTATCTCCCATCTCTCCTCCATATAGGAACTGAAGTTATTTTCCAGAAGTACAAAAAATCTGACCATGCCATCCCCCAGTCAATCTACTTCCCTCATTCCTAAAAAAGATAAAAAAGAAAAATAAAATCTTTTTTTAAATCTCCTGATTGTCTTAAGTCTCTTCACAACCTGGCTCCAAACTAAATTTCCAGTATCTCTCACAGTCCCAAGAAATTCTCTAGGATTATGAGTTTTTGTCCATTGAGAGATGAAGTCCTCCATATGGAGTTATTCATCATATTAGGTATTATTAGTTGTAATAGCATTTGCACCATCAGTAATAATAGCTAGATAGATAAAGTTTTATAATTTGCAAAACCCTTTACAAATATTATCTCATTTATGTCCATATTATTCTAATCTGAGAGTTAGGTAGTGTTACTATCATTTACATTTTACATATGAGAAACGGAAGCAGATAGAGGTTAAGACACATTTTAATGATCTGAAATCATATTTGAACTAAGGTCTTAGCTTCTATTATAGCATTCTGTCTATTGAGCTACCTTGCCCTTTTTCCTCTGTTCTCAAACCTGTTTACCAATTTTCCCCTAATTCACATTATTTCTGACTCCTATCCCTTTGAACTCATCTGAAAGGCTCTCTTTCTTCAGCTACTAAACGAAGACCTTTTTATCTGAATTTTTCCATTCTTGCCACCAAGTTGTTAGCACTTTTTCTTTTTTAAAATATTTTTATTTGTATAATTACAAGCTGTATGGCTCACCCCAAGGAGAGCAAAAGCTTTGTGCAGATAGGATCTATTTTTATTGTTGTTTTCAGACTCCTTGGGTCTGTCATGGATGCTGGCAGATAGTAATATTTTAATGAATTTAAGTTTAATTTCATTTCATTAAACTAAATTGAATTGAAATGAGTGTTCGGTTATAGATTCATCTATAACTCTTAAATTCTTTCATTCTTTCTTATTTTCCCTAAATAAATCCAAACCATTGGCATAGGGGCTAAGCCCTAGCTGTCCCAAGAAGAGGATATCTATGCAGAGCAGAAAATCCAGTGAGTGACTTTAGAGTTATTTAACAACTTCTGAAGAATCACCTTCTCTCTAAACATTAAATTTCTTTGTGCTTCAAGGAAAAAAACACCAGTTTTGTCATCACCTAACAGATCCAACAGAAATAATTTTGGCAGCATGGAGATCATTACATCCAGATAATGCCTCACATGAAGATTATGGAATCAATCAGCAAAAAGCCTCAGAGCTGGAGAAATAATTGGATTGGGGTTTTTCCACCCAAAAAAAGAGCAATGAGGTAACCTCAGGAATATTTTGATAGTGGCTATCTCAAGTGCCTTTCATTTTAGAGCATTCTTGCAATTCCTGGAAGAAAAAAAAATGTAAAACAGCTACAAATCAAGCAAATAAAATGCGCTCTAAGAAAATTATAATCTTTGATTGTGTATTGCCTTCCCCAGTGAGATGAATTGTCTGATAACAAGTGCATTATGTCTACTATGAGAAAAAAGCTGTCCATGGAATGAAGCCAGGTGATGCCCCACTCAGCAAGTACTTAGCCAGGTAAAATCAAAGCTTTCATTTCAATCACCCATAGGGTGAGTAAAGGGATGCTAGCCACACTAATTCTATAACACTTTCTCCTGGGAATGAAGGACAACCTTCATAACATACACACACACTGCGTTCCATCCATTTTCTACCCATCATCTTATACTGTTGATATGAAAGTCCCCATTATAGATACAGATCAATAACCTAATACAGCCTAACTTCTGAGGTAGTTTGCAGTAGACATCAAGAGGTGATGAATATCCCATAATCACAAAGTTATTATGGGTCAGAGACAGGATTTGAACTCCCCAATCCCATCTTCCTCTTTCCAAAGTCAAGACAAATCAAGTTCATAAGCATCTATAAAATGCTTACTATGGAACAGGCAGGGTTCTAAATATTGAGGATGCAATCAAAAAGAAAGACAACTCTTACCCTCAAGGAACTTATTTTCTCTTGGAGAAAGAGAGTTGAAAGACAAGAGTGGGGTGGGAAGAAGGAAAAACAACCTCCATGGAAGGGGAGGCAGCAAAGCCAGTACACTGAGTCCTTCAACAAAATGGAGATTCCAAAACAATTTGATAATATGAGAAGGTAATAGGAAGGAAGGAAGGAAGGAAGGAAGGAAGGAAGGAAATGAAGGAGGGAGGAAGGAATGAAATGAAGGAGGAAAGGAGGGAGGGAAGAAAGAATCAAGAGAAGGAGGAAATGAGGAAGGAATAGGGTAAGCACACATTAGGAACCTATTACATAATAGGTAAGGGCAGGAGGGTGGCACAGTGGATGAAATGCTAGGTCTGAAGTCAGAAAGATACTTCTCTCTCAGTTGAAATCTGACCTCAGATACTTTCAAGTTGTATGACCCTATGCAAGTCACTTAACTCTGTTTACTCAGTTCCTCAGCTGTAAAAAGAACTAGGGAAGGAAATGGCAAATCACTATAGTAACTTGGCCAAGGAAACCTCAAATGGGATCACAAAGAGTCAAACTCAACTAACCAACACCAAATGTAATAGGTTTTGTGCTAAATGCTTTACAAATATCTTCTGTGATTCTCAGAATTACTCTGGGTGAAAAGTACTATTTATGCCCATTTTATAATCGTGAATACTGAGTCAGAGGTTAAATGATTTGCACAAAGTCTCACAGCTAGTAAGTCCAGATTTGAACCCAGGACTTCTTGATGCCAAGTCTAGCGTTGTCTCTATTATATAGGTTCCTGAATGCTGTTGACAATTCTAGAGATTGACCCATAATCTCATGTAACCCAGATGTGTCTGTGTCTGTGTCTGTCTGTCTGTCTGTCTGTCTCTCTCTCTTTTTCTTTTTTTAAAATTTTCACTGGTGAACATTTAGGCTGTCTATTTTATTGAACTAACCACTCAATATATTTTATGTATTTGAAAATTAAACCAAAAGACAAATAATAAATGAAAGCTTTAATAGATATGGTTCCATTTCAATATTTATGGAATTTGTCTATTTAAATTTATCCCCATCTTAAATGAAATACAATTCATTTAATTTATTCTCCAAGAAATAAAAATGATATTTAGAACAGAAAAAAAAGACAGGAACAGTAGCTGAATCTGAAAATATAGAGGAACAATATAGCTGCACCAAAGACAATATAATTTTAAAAGATTTGGGGATCAATTTCCAATATATTTTGTGTTTTTTATTAAATATTTTATTCATTTATGTTTCCAACTTCATGCAATGGTAGTTTTCAACAATCAATTTTTGCAAAAGTTTGAGTTTTACATTTGTCTCCTCTACCCCCTCTCCATGACAGAAAACAATCTAATATAACCATAAATACATAATCTTCCTAAACACAGATCCATATTAATCATGATGTGAGAGAAGAATCAAATCCAAATGGAAAAAAGACAATACATAAGACAATTTTTTTTTTAAATTGAAGATAGTATGCTTTGATCTACATTTTTTCTAGTCTTTTCTCTGGATATGGATTGTATTTTCTATCAAAACTCTTACAATTGTCTAATATTATCGTACTGCTGAAATGTACAAGTCCATCACAATTGATCATCAACCAATGCTGCTGGTAGTGTATATAATGTTCCTCTGTTTCTGCTTGCTTAATTCTCCTTCAGTTCATTCAAATCTGTCCAGGCTATTCTTGGGCATAATTATTTCCTTTGTAATTATTTTATAAAACAATAGTATTCCATCACATTTATATAACACAAATTCTTCAGTCATTGCTCAATTGATGGGCATGCTCTAAATTTCCAGTTCTTTGCCACTATGAAAAGAGCTGCCATAAATATTTTTTATATGTGTTTTTAATCATTTTGTGATTTGTTTGGGATACAGATCTAGTAGTGATATTACTTGATCAAATGGTATGCACATTTTTTTTTTGCCCTTTGGATGCAATTCTAAATTATTCTCCATAATAGTTGGATCAGTTCACAACTTCACCAATAATGCATCAATGTACCAGTTTTCCTACATCCCCTCCAACAATAATCATTTTCTTTTTTTTAGTCATATTGACCAATCCAAGAGGTGTAAGGTGGTATCTCAGAGTTGTTTTAATTTTCATTTTGGCAATTAGTAATGATTTAGAGTATTGTTTTCATATGACTATAGATAGTGTTAATTTCTTTGAGAATTATCTTTCCATGTCCTTTGACCATTTATCAATTGGGAAATGGCCTGCATTCTTAAAAATTTGACACAGTTCTCTATATAATTTAGAAATGAATCATTTGTTGGAAACATTAGCTGAAATTGATTCCCAACTTATTGACTTCTTTTTAATCTTAGTTGTATTAATTTTATAAGTACAAAACCTTTCCAATTTAATATAATCTAACTTATACATTTTGCATTTTATAATATTCTCTATCTCTTCTTTGGTCATAAACTGCTCCCCTTTCCATAGAACTCTCAGGTAAACCATTCCTTGTTCTCCAAATTGACTTAGAATATTACCTTTTATCTGCACCCATTTCGATCTTATTTTGGCATAGAGTGTGAGATGTTTAACTAGGTCTAGTTTTGATCATATTATCTTCCAGTTTCCCAGCAATTTTTTTTTATCAAAGAGTGAATTCTTATCCCAGAAGCTTCAATCTTTGGGTTTATCAGACAGAAAAGTATTAGAATTATTTATTTCTGTTTATTTTGAATGTAATCTATTCCACTGATCCACCACCCTATTTCTTGGTCAATATAAAAGAGGTTTATTTGTTTGTTTCTGCAAGTCAATGGACTTAAGTGACTTGCCCAAGGTCACACAGGTAATTAAGTGTCCAAGGTTGGATTTGAACTCAGGACATCCTGACTCCAGGGACAATGCTCTATCCATTGTGCTACCTAGCTGCCCCTATAGAAAAGTTGACTTATAATTTAAATCTGGTATTGGTAGGCCACCTTCCTTTGCAATTTTTCCAGTAATTATCTTCATATACATGAGCTTTTGTTTCTCTAAATGACTTTAGTTACTATTTTTTCTATCTCTAAAGTAATTTTTTGGTAGTTTAATTGTATATCACTGAATAAATAATAGGTAGAATTCCAATTTTTATTATATTAGCTCAGTCTAGTCATGAGCAATTAGCATCTGCCCAGTTATTTAGATCAGATTTTATTTGTGTGAAAAGCATTTTCATGTAGCTTCTGAGTATGCTTTAACAGGTAGCCTCTCAAATATTTTATTTTGTATAGTTATTTTAAATTGATTTTCTATTTGTCTTGCTAGTAATATATGGAAATGTTGATGATATATATGAGTTTATTTTTATATCAGACCACTGTGCTGTGTATCATTGTTTGAAGGAATTTTTAGATGATTTTCTAAATTCCAATAACTTTTAAAGAAATAAGGATGTCAAGTTATTATTTTAAAAAAAGAAGAAAAAGGAGAAGGAAAAGTAGGAGGAACAGGAGAAGGAGCAAGAGATGGAAAAGAAGAATGATCCAGGTAGGAGTCAGTTTCTAACAACAAAATATAGCAGAAAAATAAACATAATTTACAATAAAAAAGTAATACCTGTGAAGTAAAAAGAGAATCATCATGTTGCCTCTTCTCAACTTCTGTGGTTATAAAAATTCAAAGGAAGTTGGAAATAGCTATGAATAATTTAATCATAAGCGTAACTGATAAATGTAAAAAAGTTTGAGTTCTACATATATATATATATATATATATATATGTATATATATATACAGTTAAATAGAAAAAATTTAATCTTAGATTTGAAATATTCCTTCTAATTAGTTGCTGCTGGAGCTGTTGCTGTTGTAGCTGTTAATGTTGCAAGTGTTATTTATGTACTAGTCAAGACAGAACCCCGTTTATCATTGGTCTTCTACAAACAAAGAAAGGAAATTGGAAGCCAAGATGGGAGGGAAAGTCAGGGACTCATCTGAGCTCTCCCAAAAATCTCTTTATAGACTTTTAAACAGTGCCACAAAGAAAATATCAGAGTGATAGAACCCAGCACAAGACAATTTAGAAGTTTTATGAAAAAGTCTGTGGCACTAGGAGTAGAGTAGAGCACAGTTTACTGGAGGAGACACTCAAGAAAGCAAGCTGGAGGACTTAGTAGTGACTGAATCAGTAGCAACCTGGGGTAGTTTCAGACCATTCAGTATGCAAATGGTAAGGGGATCAGATAACTGATTGGAAGATTACTGGAGGGTGTCTGCTAGCACAAGGAGTAAAATAAGTACAATGCAACCAAGATCAGAAGGAATGAAGAAAATTGGGAAACAATTTTCACAACTCCAGTTTCTGCAAGAAATAAGGAACATCAAAGAATATGAATAGACAATTTTAAAATGAAAAGAATCATTACTGATTAGAGAAATGCTAATTAAAACAACAATGAGGAATCACCTCACACCTATCAGACTGGCCAAAATGAAAAAATAGGAATGATCAATGTTGGAGAGGTTGGGGGAGGATTGGGACATTGATCCATTGTTGGTGGAGTTGTGAATGGATTCAACCATTTTTGGAGAGCAATATGGAACGATGCCCAAAAAGCAATAAAACTGTTCATAAATTTTGACCCAGAAATTTCAATTCTAGGTCTATATCCAGAAAAAATCAACAAAAATGGGAAAAGTCCCACATGTTCCAAAATATTCAGAGCAGCTCTTTTTATAGTGACAAAGAATTAGACATTGAGAATGTGCCCATCAATTGGGGAATGGCTATAGTACATGACTACTGTTATATTATTGTTCTATAAGAAACCATAAATGGTCAGACTCTAGAGAAGCATAGAATGAGTTATAGGATCTGATTCTAAGTGAAGGTAGCAGAACCAAGAGAACAAAGTACACATCAACAACAACATTGTGAAATGATCAACATTAATGGAAGTAGCTCCTCTCAGAAGTTCAGAGAGCTAGGTCAATTATATTAGACTGGCTATGGACTGTATTATCCCCATCCACCGGAAGAAAAACAAAACAAAAACAATACTTCAGAATCTAGTGAATACTTTATAAAATTATCTCTTATATCTCTTTCCCTTGTTCTTAATTCCTCAAACCAAAAATGACTAACCTGTAAACATGTTCATCAAAAAGAGGCATGTACAATATTAACCTGTGTTCGCCAATGGGGGGGGGAAGGGAGGATGGAAGGAAATTTCTTAACTTAAAAATACATATGTATATGGATGAATGTTGAAAAAAAATAATTAAAAAAGAAATAAGGATCAGGCAGAATTTGGAAAAGCCTGGAAAGACTTGCATGAGCTGATTCTAAGTAAAATGAGAAGAACCAGGAGAACATTGTACACGTTAACAGCAACATTGTGAAATGATCAACTTTGAAGGATGAAACTTCCCTCAGCAGTTTGGTGATCAAAGATAATACTGAAGGATATTATGGAGAATGTCATCCACATCCAGAGGAAAAACTATGGAGTCTGTATGCAGACTGTATGCAATATGTTCACTTGTATGTAGTTTATGATCTCTTTTTCATCTTAGTTCTAATTCTTTCATCACATGCCTAATATGGAAATATGTTAAACAAAATTGTATATGTACAACCTATATCAGATTGCTCACTGCCATTAAAGGATGCACTGGGGGGAAAAGCATGGTGAGAACAGAGTAACGGAAAAATGTGGAACTCAAAAGCTTGCAAAAAAGATGAATATTGAAAACTATAAATAATAAAAATAAAAAGGGAGGGGGGAAAAGCAAATTAGAGAAGTAGAAGGAAAATGGGAAAATAAATCCGAATAATGCAAAAGAATCATGAAAATTAATCACTAGTATGGGAAAAGATATATAAACATTTATCATGGAAAATAACTGTGAAAAATAGAATTAGTCAAATGACGAAGGAAGTACAAAAGTTCACTGAAGAAAATAATTCCTTATAAAATTAGAATTGAATATATGGAAACTAATGACTATAAGACATCAAGATACAAGAAAGCAAAATCAAATAAAGTAAAATAATATAGAAGAAAATATGAAATTTCTCATTGGGGAAAAATGTTTTAAATACCTGAAAGCCATGATCAAATAAAAAAAGCTCAGACAACATCTTTGATGAAATTATCAAAGAAAAATGCCAAGCTATATTAGAACCAGTGGGGAAAAAATTCTCTCATCTCAGCTTAAAAGATATCCCCAAATTAAAACTCCCAAGAATATCATAGACAAATTCCAGAACTCATGAATCCAGGGGAGTATTACAAGCTATCACAAAGATATCACAAAGATACAATTCAAATATCATGGATCTATACTCAGATTTTACAGAATATATAAGAATCAAAGAGTTTTGAATATTTCATACCAAAATATGAAGGAGTTAGGAATTATCTTCCGAGTAAATACGATCTTTTGGGGAGGGGGTGTGGTATGGGCATTTATCTAAATAATAAAAAATTTGACTTCCAATAACTAGAGTCAAGAGAAACATAACAATGTGAAAAAACCAAGAAAATGAAAACTTAAGAAATTAAGTGTAAGCTGTTTAAATTTCTCTATGACAAAATAATATTTGTAATTCTTAACCCTTTATTATTATTAGAAAAATTAAAAGGAGTATATCTAGGCAGATGTTACAGATATTATGTGACTTTGATAGGATGATACCCATCCCAAAATATAAACAAAGGGGAGAAAAAGAAAATAGCACATGAAGAAAGGGGAAGGTTAAATGAGATAAATTATACTACTTGAAAGAACATTCAAGGAGCAGTTATAATGGCAAAAAGATGGCAGGGTGGAGGGCAAAGTTGACACCTTTCATCAAAATTGACTCAAACACAGAATAATATGCACATTTTGGGGGTTATAGAAATCTCTCTTATCTTATAAGGAAGTATAAAGGAATGGGGATAATAGAAGGGGGTACTGATAAAAAAAAGGATATATATATATATATAAATATTGAGGGAGGTGATGACAGAGGTAAAAGACTTGTGAGGAGGGAAAGACATAAGAAAGAGAAAAAATAAACAAGCAAATAATAGCATGGAGGGAAATACAACTAGCTATCATAACTATAACCATGAATAGAATGAGTTCATTCATGGAAGTAGAAGTGGATAGCAGAATGAATTGAAAACAAGAATTCTTCAATACTCCATATAGAAGAAACAAATTTGAAGTAAAGAGAAAAACACAGGGTAAAGTGAAAGGACAGAACAGGATCTATTATGCTTTAGCTGGAGCAAAGAAATAGTGGAAACAATTATAATCTCAGATGAAGCAAAAGCAAAAAAAATGGTTTAATTAAAAGAGATAAAGAAACTATATCTTGTGAAAGATACAATAGACAGTGAAGTCATACCAATTTAAATATATATGCTCCAAATAGTATAGTATCTAAATTTCTGAAGGAGAAGTTGACTGAATTTCTAGAGGAAAAAATAATAAAACTATATTACTGAAGGACCTCAACTTTTCCCCCTCTCAAAAATAAATAATTCTAACAAAAAATAAGAAAGTAGTAAAGGAGGTGAATAAAATTCTAGAAAAGTTAGTTGTGATACATCTCTGGAAAAAATTTAATGAGAAATAAAAGAAACATATTTTTTTCTCAGCATCATATGTCACCTACAGAAAAATTGACCATGTATTAGGACATAAAAACCGATTGCAGAAAAGCAGAAATTGAAAATGCACCCTTTTTAGGTCATAATACAATAAAATTACATTCAATAATGAATATGGAAAGAGATTAAAAACTTAGAAATTAAATAATCAAATAGAAAAACCAATTGAATTAAAAAACAAATCATAAAAAGCAATAATTCCATTAAATAAAATTGCAACAACATACTAAAATTTATGGGATATAGTCAAAGTCGTATTTAGGATAAAATTTAAAACTATAATGACTTACATGGATAAAATAGAGAAAAAAGCAGATTAAGGAATTGGGCCAAGATATTAGAAAAAACAAAATAAAAATCCTCAATTAAACATCAAATTAGTAATCCTGAAAATCAATGAAAAGATTAATACAAATGAAAATAAGAAATCATTGAACTAATAAATAAAATTAGAAGCTGATTTTATGAAAAATAACAATAAATGCATACATAAGTATCTAATTTGATTTTTAAAAACAGAAAGAAGAAAACCAAATTATAAGTATCAATAATGAATGGGGTGAGTCAAGCACCAATGAAGTAGAAATTAAGACAATGGTTAAGCTTTTTTGCCCAAATATATGTCAATAACTTTGGCAATCTAAATGAAATGGATGCATATCTTCAAAAATTCCCCAGATTATCTGAAGAAATTACATAAGTAACTCAGTCTTCTAAAAAGAGATTAAACAAGCCACAATGAATTACCAATATAAAATTCCCAGGGCTAGATGAATTCACAAGAAAAATTCCACAAAACAATTAAAGAATGCTTAATCCCAATTCTAAATAAACAATTTGGAAAATGAGGTGAAGGAATCCCAGCAACATTCATTTAATGTCAAAAGTATGATGCTGATACCTAAACACTGGAAGAGCACAACAGAAATACATACATACATACATACATACATACATATATATATATGTGTATATATATATATATATACCAATTTTGCTAATGAATATTAATTAAAAACTCTTTCAAAATTATGTTAGCAAAGGGAATACAGCAATATAGCAGCAGGATCATATACTCTGATCAGGTTACATTTATACTGTTTCAGTATTAGGAAAACTATCATGTAATTGACCATATCAAGAACAAAACCAACAGAAATCAAATGATTTTTCTAAAAAAACCTTTGGCTAATATAGCACCAATTTCTAATAAAAAAGGCTAGAGAGTATAAGATTAAATGTAATTTACCTTAAAATAGTAAATAGCATTTATGTAAAACCATTTGGAAGCTATATCTAAAATGGGGATAAGCAAAAACTAAGATGTCCTTTATCACCTCTATTATTTAATATTGTACTAGAAATGTTAGCTATAGAAGGACTCAGAATAGTCAATGAGAAAACAAAACAATCATTCTGTATAGATATTTGATGTTATATTTGGAAAATCTTTCAGAATCAACTAAAAAACTACTTGAGATTAACAATTTTAGCAGTTTCAGGGTACAAAAGAAACCCCCCACCCCCCACCACCCCCACACACATATAAAACAACAGAGCTCAGCAGCAAGAGTTAAACAGGAAATTCCTTTATTTTGCATATTTGTCTACATCGCAATCTCATTGCTTTGTTGCTGTATTTTGATCAATTAAAACTTTTTCCAGTCTCCTTAAAAAGACAGGAAGTAGAGGATAGTATACAACAGTCTAGGCAAAATCATTTTCTTTATCTGAATGGGTTTTTCCAAATTTGTTTCTTGATAAAGAACTTATCTGTCCCCACCTCCTGCTGAAAATTGACCCATTCGGTCAGATAGATATGACTGTCTACTCCAGTAATGGAGAATAAGTCCATTTAATTAAAATGTCTTATTAAAAATCCAGGGAGATAGGTGACATAATGGATAAAGTATTAGCCCTGGAGTTAAGATGATCTGATTTCAAATCTGGCCTCAGTCATTTAATAATTACCTAGTTGTGTGAATTTAGGCAAGTCACTTAACTTCATTGCATTGCAAAAACAAAAACAAAAACAAAACAAAACATATATATATATATATATATATAGTTCCTATATCTAGTTAGTTCCTATATATAGCTTAGGGAGCTATTCATATCTATGGATGCAAATTCAGAGTAGAACATAAATATATATTAGTAAACCACCAGGAATGGAAAGGCAATAAATTTATACAAATTGCTTACCAGATCAATATTATGTCAGAAGTTGTACTAAATGATCTTTCCAAAGATTTAATATCAGGAGCTAACTTTAAGCATAGACATTAATCACAAATAAAGCATGGAAGGCCAAAAAGTAAAAATCCAATAGTTTTGAATTAACAATCTACTTTTTACCCTAAGTCCCTTGATGCATTTAGCAGAATAAAAAAATAAAAAAATAAATGGGAAAACCTTCAAAAATCAACATAATAAATATTAACATATGTTTCTAACTTCTAAAAATGACCTAAATTTATAGTAAAAATTTTCACATCAAAAGTCTCTATTCTGCAGATTGAGACTGAAGATATAATAATTTTTATTTATTTTTATTTTGTTTTTAACTAAGATTATATTGTTTCCACACTACTTAAATTATATTGTACCAGTTTGGAAGAACATACAACATATCTTCTAATCTGGTTTCTACTGGAGAAGGAGTCACCTTTACAATATCCACAGAAATTTTTCATTCATGATCTGACTCCTTATTTTTAGACTCTGAAGGTACATGAACCACAAAATTAGAATGAAAATTCCCATATTTGTATCCAAAGAGGAGACAGTTTCAGCCAGAATTGTTAGAAGGCATTTATTTGCTTCCTGTCATTCTCTCAACTTTTCTAAACATAATATTAAAATGTTTTATTGTGCCCTTAAAAAATCCTAGTCCCTAATTTAATAATTTTTCTGCCCCCAAAAGAAAATTCTCTTGTATATAGATAGATGAGAGATAGATAAAAAATAGGTTCAAATGTATAAACCTGCATTCATGAGTTTTTACATATGTATAATCAGTAAGCAAAACAAATCTGCACATTTCCCACCAAGTTTGAAAATTAGACCTCCTGAAGTTTACCATTAATATGTTGAGGAGTGGGAGTCATGCCTCATCATTAGTACTCAGAATACTGAATACTTCCCTTTTTTCTCTATATATCTTCTCCGTTATATCTATAAGAAAGAAATTAGTGCCATCATCTGGTAGCTTTCTGATTTGAGTAAGAGTATGTTGCTAGAATTAAATTATGTACATCAAGCCTTTGCAATCTAATTGACTGACAAATGTGATACTAAAGTAAATAAAATATTTTCAAGTACCTAGCATACTAAATATCCACAGTCATTTTTATAAAATAGAAGAATCAATCAATCAATCAACAATTCTTTATTAAGCCTCTAGGCTCCATCATAATTGCTGAAACTACAAAGACAGAAAACAAGGAACCTTCTTTTTACATTTAAAAGTGCCCTACCCCCACCCCAAACAATTTGACAAAATATGGTATCCAGAATTCTGAATTCACATCCTGCTTCAGAAACATACCTAGCTGTTTCACTCTGAGCAAGTCATTTAACCTCTTGAAGCCTCAACTCCCTCATCTATAAAATGGAAATAATAGCCCCGTGGTTGACCATCTGGAGCAGTTTTGGGGATTAAATATGTGTTCAAAGCTTTGCAAACTTAAATCTGTATGTAAATTCAGCTGCTGTTTTTATCACTGTGTTTCTCCAGGGATATGTCAATAGAGAAGTAGCTCGGTCTGGTTTATCAAGTTGCAAAAAGTGGTTAAGTGATTAATTCTCTGATAATTGGCTTCAAGGACTTCAGAGTGACTCTACACCACGTGGCCTCATAGTGAATTCTTCAGACCACAACAAGTGTCAAACCAACCTGCAAAATCAGCTGAAGTGTTATGACCACAACTGATGGAGGGAAAACCCATAGGTCTGAGCAAGTTCAAAGAACTCTGGTCCTTCCAGATGAGCATTAGGATCAAAGACAAAATCTGTTGACTATTTAATGCTTCTCCCAGTCTTGTTCCAGTCCATCTTTGCAGCCTATTTGCACATGACACACTCATGAATTCTGTATTCCAGCCAAAATGTCCTAGTATTTACCAAAGAAGACATTCTTAGTTCCTATCTTTTTGCCTTTATGTGACTTTTACATCATGACTGAAGAAACTTCTGTTTCACCAGAAGCTTCCTAATTTCCTGCAGGGCTCATCTACCAGTTACCAGTCCTCCTTCTGCCTTATAAAAAGTAAGCTTTGTATTTTATTGTCTTTTTCATTCTCTTTATAGGCATTTTATCTCCTTTCCTATACATTAAATTGAAAAAAATCTATTAGAACATATATAATCCAGAAAAAAAAAAGAAAATTTCCCACACTGACCATGTCCAAACGTGTATTTCCAGGTCTATATCTTAATTCCATCAATTCTAATAGGAGGTGAGTGAATTGTTTTATCTTCAGTTCTCTGGAATCATGGGTTAATTTTGTAACAATCAAAGTTCTGAAGACTTTCTCAGTTGCCTTTTCCCTATAATGTTGTGATTATTGAATACATTTTCAGTATTTCTGCTCATTTCATTTTGCCTCAGTTCATAAATCTTACCCCAGCTTTTCAATGAAACCAACCCTTTTATCATTTCTTAAGGCACACTCTTCCATTTATTTCATGTATCAAATTTTTTAGCTTTTAGTTGATAGGAGCTACCACCTTAGTTTCTAGTTTGAGGTTACTACAAACATAAATAGCTGCTAAAATGTTTTGTGCAGGTTTTCCCTTTCTTTTGTCTTTTTGTATTATAAGCTTAGTACAACTATAAGTGAGCCAAAGAAAGGAAAGAGTTTGTTGACTTTGAGGACATGATTCAAAATGACTTCCCAGAAGGAATGGAGCAGTTCACAACTAACAATAATGCAACAGGGCATTATCTCATAAGCTTACGTATTTGTTCAATTTCTTCTTTTGTCATATTTGCCAATTGGATGAATTTGAAATTGAGCCTCCAAGGTGCTTTGATTTTTAGAGATTTGGAACATTTTTATATGATTATTGATAACTTGAATTTCTTCCTTTGGAAATGTTTCACTCATATCTTTGGATTATCTACTGGCAAATGATTTTTAGTCATTTGAATTTATTTGAATCTATCCCCTGTATATCATAGACATGATACTTTTATCAGAAAACATTGCTACAGTGATTTCCTCATGTGTTATCTAGTTCTCTTAATTTTAGTTGTACAGAATTTTTGCAAAAACTTTTTCAAGTTTACTTAATTAAAATTCGTAAACAATCTTCTGTGATTCTCTCAGTCTTCTTGCTCATTCAGTCAGGAATTCTTCCACATTCAATAGACTTGAAAGGTAATTTCTTCCTCTTCTTTGCTTTTGGTATCACTTTTTGTGACCACTGTTATATATTCCATTAGAATTTATCACAGCATGAGGTGTGAAATATGTCCAGATTCAATTCCTGATTTCCAGTTTTCCTTAAGCATTTGGCAACTATATTTATTTTTAGTATCTAATCACACACGCACACACACACACAAACACACACACACACACACACACACACACACACACACACACACACTCTTTGAAAGAGGACTGTTCTATTTTTTTTTCTTTATGTTCCCAGGACCCAGGACAGTGACTAGTATATAGTAGGTGCTTGGAGCTTGTTTTTGGAATTAATGATTGCCTACACAGGGGAGTTATGGATCCTTGAAGAACCGATGTGACACCAAACTGCTCCATAGGTTTTAATTAACTCAGTTTGCTCTAATGTAATTTTTAGGTTACACTAACCAATATTGCATTTACTTCTTACAACAAAACTATGATATAAATAAGGGTAACTAGGTGGTGCAGTGGGTAGCATCATGCTTGAATCAAGAAGCCAAGTTCAAATCTCACCTCAAACACTTTCTAGCTGTGTGACCCTGGGAAAGTAATTTAAACCTGTTTTTCTCATTGAACATTTTTCTCATCTATAAAATGTGCTGGAGAAGGAAATGAAAAGTCACTCCAGTTTCTGTACCAACAAAACCCCCAAATCAGGCCATTTAGAGTCAGACATGATAGAAATGACTAAGCAACAATATCATGAAAATACTGTAACTATCATTAGAATTACATTGCAGACAAAAAAACTGACTAGGTTATGACTTTCCCAAAGATGATATATCTAATAAAAATAGTTAACAAGCAAAATCTGAAAGCAGGTCTCCTCTGACTCTCTTTTAAATAGTCTTTCTGTACCATTTCTGATTAGATTGAGAACTGAATTTAGATCTGATTCTTCAAAGTCAAAATTTTATCTGCAAAATACCTGTTGTTTCCTCTTTCCCTTCCCTCGGAAACATGTAATAAAAACAAACTAAGAATTAGAATGTAATTGATTCAAAGAATAAAATGGAATTTATAAATCATAATGAAATTAATAAAATATATCTAGACAGTGATGATCAGCACTTTAAAAAATATTTTGTTTCTCTAATTCCAGGAGTAAGTAGTTTCTGTTGGGTGTTAGGTGCGGCTCTGCTGGGTGGGTGATAGGCTAGAGAACAAGAAGAGAAAGGGAGGGAGGGAGGGAGGGAGGGAGGGAGGGAGAGGAGAGAGAGAGAGAGAGAGAGAGAGAGAGAGAGAGAGAGAGACTGAGACACAGAAAGACTCAGAGAGACAAAGGTATTAATAGAGAGAAAAATATAGAAATAAAAAATAAAGAATATAGAGACCAAGAGAGATAGTCATCTAAGAAGAAATGAAGATGAAGAGAGCTACACAGAGAGAGAGTGACAAAAGAGACAGGGAGATGTCAAAGATGGGAAGAAGAGGGGGAAAACCTAGAGATTACACATCAGAATTTGGGATCTTTGGGGGAAAGGTACATTTCCACTATAAAATTTTAATCTCAACCATTTTTTTCTCACAGAAAGTGTTTTGTCTTTTTTAAACCAGGTAAGAAATCATTTAAGGAAGGAAATGGAATACTCATACCAGCAACCTTTAACCATCCTGATAGCCAAATAGCTGTTTCCAAGGCTATTCCTCAGACTACAGGAGCTATCTGTTCTCACCCTGACCTAGAGCCACTCTCTAGAGATAAGAAAGTAAATCTGTCTCTTTGCCCATTGTAGCTGCAGCTCATGGGGGAGGAGAGTGAATATTATGATGTATGAAATAGAACTCCCATGAAATTGCTATGATTCACTGTCAGATCTAAGCTTCCTAAAAATAGAAGACCAGTGCCATCATCTGGTGGCTTCCTGGGCCAGGTCTGTCATTTTTTGAGCAAACGGAGTCAAGACAGGAAATATTTAACTGAGCACAGATTAAAAGGGAGAGAGAAGTAGCTCCAGATAATAGAAAGCAGAAAAAGATTAAAATAGGAGCAAGCAACTATTATGCTAATGCAGTAGGCAATAATAAGAAGATAGCTAGATAGGGCACCACTAGAGGGGATTCAAATGAAGGCAGAACATAGAAGGTCTGTCCCCAAGTTTGGGATAAAAATAAAATATCATAAAATGTTGCATTCAGAGATGGATTTTTTTGAAGAGGAAATATTCCCACAGAAAAAGAAATCAAATGAAGTCTTCTATAGCAAAATGAGAAAGAAGGCAGATGTTGGAAACCACTTGCACAAGTACAGTGCCCCTGATCAGCAGCTAATTGAAAGTCTTATATTAGATAATATTCTATTCTTATACCAGACAAAGATTCCAAAGTATCTCAAAACACAGTGGCATTAA